>NC_136521.1:19147003-19187003 GCF_053919585.1 Euprymna scolopes | reverse complement strand
AGAAATTGTCGGTTTTTAGACATTTGTAAATTCAAGTTGTTCAACCGAGAAGGAAAAAAGAAAAAGATAACCAAACATAAAGGTCTGTCGGGGTTTTTTTTATCAAAAACTCGTAAATATTTTTTTTTAATTTCATTGAGTGATATCGAAATCGGATAAATTTGTGCCTATTTTCCGATTCGCAAATGATTGTTTGTTTGTTTAATTTTATCTTAATTTTCCATTGCTAATGATAAAATGATATGTATTTATTGTTTTTATCTTACAAGTAAAATTAAAATCTATATATCATAATTACATGATCTATATATCATGATGACATGAAAAATGTGATGTAAAATTATTTTACTTATGTAAAAAGAAAGTAAAATGTGAAATGTGGCAGGAGGTGGCCAAAATTGTAAAAAAAAAAACTTGGAACATTTTGAAAGGTTAAATTAGAAATGAAGATAAATGAATTTAAAGATTTTCACTGTTTTAATCATTTGTAATCAGTTCTTTGATTTGAGTTGAATGGTTGTAAATCAATTCTAAATATATGACAATTGGATGAGGTGGAGAGAGAAGGCAATCAAACCAAGAACTAATAATAAAATTCTTTATGAATCTAATTGAATTTGTTTGGCGGTTCAATTCATTTTTCTTCAACTGTGAAGACAGAAATACATTTACGTGAAAGCCAGTGAAAATTTGCCCATCAGCATAAAAATGAAAGTGCATATATCTTAAAAACTATTTTAAAAAAAAATTTCAAATGTGCTTTATGAATCAAATATTACTAACATGTTTAACGTGTTTTATTAATTAAGTATTACTAACATGTTTAACGTGTTTTATTAATTAAATATTAATAACAAGTTTTTTTTTTATTAATTATTGTTTAATATTTAAACTTATACTTTAATATAATGTAAAGTTAAGTAGATTCTTTTATAAAAAAATTTCTATTAGTATTTGGACTCACTAAGGGTCCTCATGCAGGTCGTCATCAGAGATAGATGATAACAACCAATAGTGTTCCCTGGAGTCTAAATGACAACAAGTCTTCCCAGATTTTCATTACTCTTCACTTCTTTTGATAAGTTTTCCAAATGAATTTGCCTGTGACTTCTCGCTGGCAATGACCATTTGCCATCATTGGAATTTGGATGGCAATACGCCTTTCCAAGATTCCAGTCCTTTTTGCATGCATTCAGTGTAGGTCTGGTCAGTGCTTTCTCTTCTCGGTCTTTCCATCCTCCTCGACCTTTTGTACTATTTGGTGTGATGTTAGTCGATGCTGAAACTACATTTTTTTTTTGGGGGGGGGGGTATATTTTACTGACAATTTTATGGTTTCAACTTTTTCAGTTCATGTGTTCTTTTTGTTTTACTTTTTTTACGTGATCGGTTACCGTTTGTCACTCATGTGAATTAGTTTCCGCATTCAAGGGTTTTCCTTAAGATTTCCGGTCGAAAACTGACCGACTGTGGTCTAGAATTCATATTGACTTTGCCTGGCCATTGAAATGGTTCTATTAGCTATTAGTTTGGTAGTAGTGAATAGTTTCACTAACTAGCCAGGGATACTAAAGAGTAAAAAGCAACGACAGGAACAACAATTGGATATTTTCTTGGCACGATTTCAGAGTCGTAGATTCTGTAACATCGAATTACGGTACTCAGTTCACATCCTGTGAATGTGGAAAGTTTTATCAGTGGTTTTAATGTCAATCACTTGAGAAGACGATCGTTTAGTGGTTAACAACCCAGATTGACGACCTGGATGTTTCAAGTTCGAATCCAGTTCGTTCCACAAAATCACTTTCATTAAGGATGTTTGGAACGTTCTCGTGGTCCCTCCTATAAGTACCCGATGTCTTTCTTAAAAAGAATTTTGACTTTTGTAAATAAACTATACCCCGCCCCCGCATATGTTAAGGCCTAAAACTGCACCGTTTGTTCATTTTCACCAGAATTTGACGTCTCCTGGGGACTTTTGGGGCTAAATGGAGGGGAGGGGGGCACATGCTGAACTTTTAGATCGATGTTAAAATACAAAACAAACAAGCCTAACACTTAACATTAAATAGAGATTTAGTAAATTGGATTACTTACTCATCAAGAACTTGTTTACATTGGACTTGAAGACGACCCTATTTTAGTAAGCTGGAAAGCAGACAAACAGAACAGAGTACCACAGGCGTGCAGTTCTAAGAACGCTTTGTTCGTAGAATCTACGTTTAGGTTTAGGCACAGATAAAGAGCGCGAGAAATTATTAATAGAAAATTGGCAAGAGGGACCATAGATTGGAACTCAGACGAGCACTTGCCATGAAAATGACGATAGAACAGAGAGAGGCTAGCAACGACTATTGGGAAAGTACGACACAATCATATTGACACACTGGATCTCACCACATCAAAGTTAAGCAACGTCGAGCCTGGCAAATACCAGATGGGTGACCATTTGGGAAGGCGATGCGCTTTATGTACAGCGAGGTAAAATACCAGGTTGAGAAACTGGCGCGGTCTATCCTTCTCTCGAGGGTAGATGGGTCTCTCTTAAGCCGTGGTAGGTAACCCATCAAGTAATGGCGTCACGATAAAAAATACCCTTGATAGCCCTAGCGAAGCATCAAGTATTCAGCTACGGACAAGATTTGAATTACATTACAAACTCGTGTAGTGAGGTCGCATATTATGTTTTTATTGGGAAAGACGTTGCAGGGAAGATATTTTTCAATAAATATACTATAAAAATTTTCCAACAATATTAATATTTTTTTTAATAATGTTTTATTGCAAATGAAAAACTCGTAGCTCGTCAAAAAATTATACTGACAGTCATCAATATATATTTTTTTTTTTTTAGCCTGACGATTCCCTAGGGAGATGGAATATGGAAAGTTCTGTTTAGGTTCGTTACAATATATTTCATAACTTACTACTTAACTGTATTCATGTATTAAGCACTATTTAAGTAAATACTCAAAATTAGGACAAAATAATATTACATCTTATAGGATTTTAGGTAGATACATGAAATAACTATATGTGTGTGTCGCATGGTAATGTCTCTTATTTTTAACTCAAAAATTTGAAGAGCTATGAAGACGAGAGTAGTGCCATAAAAACGAGCGACCCTTTGTACTTCAGAATTTTATTTTTTCTACATAGTCATCACCATTCTCAATACTTTTACCAGCGATGAACGATGGCTGCACATGGGTGTACGGAAGGCGCTTTGTCATACGAGGGTCTTTGTCATACGAGGGTAAAGCCTTGTATTTTTTAACTCAAAAAGTTGAAGAGCTACGAAGACGGGAGTGATACCATTAAAACGGGCGACCTTTTTTGCTCTAGAATGTATTTTTCGTTATCGTTACCACCATTCTGAATACACCTTTGCCAGAAATTCAGTGACGCATCTTTGTTTCTGACGCACGTCTATGACAGGGGTTGCTTTGTTAGAGTCTTACATCATCAATATCTGCAACAGAAAAATTAAACTTTTAGGTCATAAATGCCTTTCAGGTCATAACAATGCAATTTGTAATCCCTTCTAATCTATTTGGGCGACATAAAACCAAGAAGCATTACTTTCGGAACGTCCTTCATATATAAATCTTTTAACTAAATGAGTGGACCCATTCCCGTTAGAAAATCAATTGTTGCAGGTCATCTATATTAAAAACAAGAAAGGATTTAGATGTACTAGTTGTAATTTATTACGTTGAAATCATATCAATAACAATTGAACTACAAAGATGCAACAACACTTGTTTTTTTTTGTTGTTGTTGTTTGCTTTTTTTGTTTTGTTTTTTGTTTGTTTGTTTTTGTTTTTGTTTTTTCTTTTTTGTTTTTTGTTTTGTTTTTTATTTTGTCTCTTGGGATATATTATCCAGTGTAATCTTGGATCTGCTGTGAGAATTCTAAAAACGACCTAAACTAAATAAAATAAAAGCAGATGTGAAGAGTGCGTGTGTGTGTGTGTGTGTGTGTGTGTGTGTGTGTGTGTGTACAACATATAATTTTCTTGTTTCTTAGATTTGGTAGAAGGTGCTTGTAAAAAAACCATTGGACTGCGCTCACTTGTTGGTTTAGAATAGTAAATAAATATATACATTTGTGTGGAAGAAGGAGAGAGAGAGAAAGTAAGCACGTATTTGTCGACGGGTCGGGAGAGACGCACAGGTGCGTGACGGATAGAGGAGGGAATAATCTGAAGTCGGGGCCACGCGTCAAGTCAGCGCGTGCCCGTTCACGTGTAGACTCGTGCCTCGTCCAACAAGGTAACGATACAGCTTTTTCCTTTCTTTCTTTCTTTTTTTTTTTTTTTTTTTTTTTGCTACAGGCACCCGGTGCCTCTAAAATGGCGAATGTTATAGACCGAACAGAGGGGAAGACGAAGGAAGGTTCTATTGTAACCTTTATATAAGAGGAGATTTAGGACGGGCTTGATAATGGGTGGTGCATGCTTCTTACACTTGTGCCCTTGTGCTAGATTGATTATGCGGCGTCTGCTGTACTATTGTTGTCTAAGGGCGAATGTACATAAGTAATTTTTTTTACTATTTCATGAATAAACACATATAAACACATATAATATTATAAATTAATTCAAAGCATACCCGTCCCAGGACGAGAAAAATTAACAGTTTTATGTCACTGGAATAAAATAATTTCTAGAATCTATATGTTTAGAGTTTTTCCAATTTTCATCACATTTATTGGATGGTTTGGATTCTAGAAATTTTCTAAAATTTAAGAATTAAACTTAAAGAGTCTTAGGAAAATTCACAGAATCTTACTTAGTTTTTTTCTTATAATTAAGGATAAAATTCAATGTGAATCTGATATATTTTGATTTTTAAATGGGATGTTGTGTGCATACTATTTTCCTTAAAATGCGTTAATAAATTCAATTAAAATTCGATTAAAATTAAATTAAAATTTTTGAATATTTATTAATTGATAAAATTGTTAAAATTTCACAACGACCCTAATTTCCATGAATGGCTTCCGCTCACTTTTTGCGTATTTTGCGTAAAGTTCAATTCAATTAAATAACGCGTTACACTTAGAAGCTGTGTTCCAAGCATCAATGTGTAAACCATCACAGATATAACTTGGGTTTTAAGTTATTTTTCTATTAAAAATTATTTATTTTTGATGTTTTATTCATTGCAATTAAACCGATTGCCGTATGTATTATTGAGAAACTTTTATTTATTCTTTCACAAAAAATACTAGAATTGAATTTATTATGTCTTATAAATTCACAGTAAGCGACAAAAAGTGATTTTTTACTTCAGTTTTCTAAAATGTTAACATTTCAATTCTAATATACTATGTCCGCAATTTATAAGATATATTTTCCATGAATAATGCATTTTTTTCACGAATACTCCATTTTTACAAAAAATGCAAAAATGGATGGTAACATACAACGCAGTCAAGACTAAATTTTTTTTTTATTTAACAATTACAAGAAACCTTCTCAACCACTAATAGCCATGGCCATTGATACATTACCTGAAAGTACTTCATTTAAACTTCTCGGTTTAACGTTCACAGGGAGTTTGAACAGCTACATCAATGGCTGCTACAAAAGGAGGTGGGTTCCCTCTATCGTGCTAGAAATTACTAACGCCTGAGAGTGTCCTGTACCTCTCCAAATTGAACATTTCCGTTATAGTTAAGGTTGCCTACTCTTTTTTTATTCCGGAGACGGGACTGCGGTGATAAGTAAGATATGGTCCCTTCTGATTAATGATTATCTTCCACTTAGATAACATGAAATACCCCTTTTCCCCATGATAAGAGTAGCTTTCTTGTCTAAGTTAACCAAATGGACAGCAGAAACCGGAAGTCAAACAAAGCAGGTAATTTTGACTATAGTCATTTTTAGGTTCTCGCTCAAACATAACCTACAAGATCGTTTAAAATTTAAACGATCTTGTAGAAGAATGATAATAAAAATTATACTAAAAATGCAAATACAAACATTATCAATCAGAAATATATATGGCGATAAGTAAAGAAAAATGAACAGATAAATTATTTTAGTTTTCTCATGTCAGAGGAAGGTCACTTCATTTTATTTTCTCTTCTACTCGAGACTCACCACTTAGCAAGGCCCGAAGGCCTCTCGAGGATAAGGGTTAATGAATGTAAGGTGGTAGTGTAGTAATCGTTAATGGTGAATTTGGGGTAGAATTTGATTATTTATGAAGACGGCTCAACAAGAACTTGTTTACATTGGATTTGAAGGCTACCATTTGAATTCCACCGAAAAGCAGGCCAGTGGAACAGTGTTGCACAGGCGGGCAGTTCTGAGAAAGGAGCTTTGTTCATGGAATCTGCGTTTAGATTTAGACATAGTTAGAAAGTGAGGGAATTCGTATATAATGGTTGCCGCCAGTCGAGTGTTTTTAGTGAACGTTTGGCAAGGGGGAACAACAGATTGGAGTTCAGTCGAGCACCTGTCATGAAAATAACGATAGAGCAGAGATAGTCTCGAAACGTCTCTTCTGTGGCAAAGAGGTTTCAAGGAAGAGAAAATGGCATCAACTACTAGGTTTCGAGTCGGTTTTGAACTCTATGGAGGCTGGATAGGGCACGCCGAGCAGCTCTTGCTCAGATGTGGCAACAGTACGCCATTTTAGAGTATACCTGGCTCTTATACAGATAGAGGGCTGCATCGACAGTAAGATACCTACTGGAGTAGTAGAGTGATCCAACCATTTTTTCAGTAAAAGATTTGATGTATGTGTTCCATTTCAGATCAGGTGTGAAGGTCAGTCTCATAAGCTTGTCAAGACATGGATATTCCCCAAGACAAGAGCCATTCATTTGAATTGGAGCGTGATGGGGGTCTGAGTGATTATGCTGCAAAGAGAGAAGCTTGGTTTTCGATGCATTAAATTTAATCAGCCACCTTTTCCCCCATTGCACCACGTTCTCAAGATCAGAAGAGAAAGAATCAGAAAGATCTTGGTCATTGTTGGCTTTGAAGTGTTGCTAAAGATTTTTGAGTCGTCTACGAATTATCTAAGAATGTGATTTGGGAGATCATTGATGAAGATACAAGAGAGAGTTGGGCCCAGGATGGAATCTTGAAAGATGCTAAGTTTCTGATTTCTACCTATCAACAACTACTCTTGTAAGCCTATCAGATAGAAAGGGTTTATAATTGAGAAGACATTTCCATAGCTGGCGATCTTGTGCAGTAGACCTTTTATTTTACCAATTTATAAGTTAGGAGCAACAAAACCTCTTTCAAACATAAGTTGCAAATCATTTTGTCCAAAAAAATAGTTTAGGAAGCTGATAAAACCAATGAATTTGATTGGTTAGCAAGCTTTAAAAATGAATTCATGCGGTTAGCCTGATAAGTCCACCGGAAGTGAAACATATATATATATATATATATATAGCTTGCTACAAGTATGGTAAAAGTATATTCAATAAAAAACGAATAAAAACATAATACTGGGAGAAAGCGAATGTTCACCAATAATCAAGTGAAAATAGTACGACGGGAAAATTTAGACGATCCGTGTAGTTTATGTCTGGATGAGAAATTTGAAATTCTAAACTCCCAAAACATTAAATCATAGAACTGTAATGGCAAACAACTGTACCTCGACTGTTCGCATGTTTCTACAGTTTCCATAAAAACTAACCGAATACTTGCTCGACAAATCTTTCGCCCGCATCACTTAATCTTACTTTCTGAAATTTGTTCCGCAAAACTATGCAAACATTTCATCCACATTCAAAGATTGTTATATTTAATCCGAACTAAATGCCTCTCTAAAATATGTATTCCCATAAAGAAAGTAACAAACCTTTTAAACCTCTATGAATTAAGTCCTCTCGTGTCACTCACGTCACCGGCTTGAAATATTAACGGGTATTCTTATTTTTGAGCGACCATTTTTATTTCCTTTGTGTCATCTAAGTGATTATGACACACTACAACAGATTAGAAACATAAATAATAGGCGCTCCCTCCAATTCTAATAGATTTTGTGGCGTGGACCCTGCTTTGGTAGAGTCTTTTGGATCATCTTTGTGTATAACCAAGAACCACTCCGAAACTTCATATGGATTAAGGGTATAACAGTTATGTTTTAGCGAAGAATGAAAATGAAGGATATATATAAATATATATATATATATATATATATATATATATATATATATATATAGAGAGAGAGAGAGAGAGAGAGAGAGAGAGAGAGAGAGAGGGGGGAGAAAGAGAGAGAGAAGGAAAAATAAAAAGGAACAAAATGAGTTATGTGCTTATCAACGTTTCGACTTTATAAATAAAGACGAAATGTTGATGAACATATAACTCGGTTTGTTCCTTTTTATTTCTCTATTTTGTCGGAATACTATTTCCACTATCCTTATCATATATATATATATATATATATATATATATATATATATGTTCAGAATGTGAGAAATTATATAATAATTTCAACAGCCAAACAACATCGCAGCCCACAAGAGCCGTGACAGTCAACGAACCGGAAGTCCAAGACTCGAATTTATTTTGTGAGGGGCGTTTGCTTAGTTGGCAGAGTGTTTGTCTCGCATGCAAGAGGCTCGGGTTTCGAATCCTGAGTTCGGATGTGTCTAACTGAGTAGCCCAAATGAGGGCGAAATTCGAGTCATTGACTGTCATGGCTCTTGTGGGCTACGACGTTTGGCTGTGTAAATTAATATATATATATATATATATATTCGGACGATATCAAAACATCGTTAAACTCACTACTCGTTCAAGCAGCCGCCAATAGCGTAATGGTTAGAAGCCTTGACTGCCGTATAAACGGTCGGGTTTCGGTCCTGGCTTGAGGTAGTTGCCTGTCTAGCCGCACTGATGAGCTGTGAAACAGCGAAACAGTACTGTATGTGGATGACTATAGTGCTCCTCACCTTGAGTTGAGCATATTGAGAAGTGAAAAACGAATTACCATTAGCATATAAGCGACGCTCTTTGTGTAAACAAATCGAGCGGAGGTATTTCGGACGATATCAAAACATCGTTAAACTCACTACTCGTTCAAGCAGCCGCCAATAGCGTAATGGTTAGAAGCCTTGACTGCCGTATAAACGGTCGGGTTTCGGTCCTGGCTTGAGGTAGTTGCCTGTCTAGCCGCACTGATGAGCTGTGAAACAGCGAAACAGTACTGTATGTGGATGACTATATATATATATATATAAAAGAGTGTAGCCATCAACAATTGTGGTTTTTTAGCCTTTTATCATATTTTTATTTTAAAATATTTTTATAACGCGTTTTAAGCTTAGGTTTGCTCTCTTCAGATATTTTCGTAAAAAGTTTGTTTTTTTTTTAATGGGAGTTTGAAATGTTATTTTTACATCTGCTGATACTAAATGTGTTTTTCAGAGTGACGTGGTCTCAGACATTTTGTCCCCATCAGTAAGTGTTGGTAGTGTCCGGTCAGAGTTAAGTTCAAAGAGGGGGCTTTTGGCCCATTTGGTGAAGGTTTTTATGGGTTTTTTTATGACTTTCTTTCCTCGTGTATAGCACACACTCACACAATCACACACACATACATATACATACATGTATATATACACATGCACACGCATACGCACGCAGGCATATACACATATACACACGCACATACATAGAAATATATGTAGGAGCATACATATATACATACCCAACTACACACTCACACACGTACTCACACACATCCACCCACTAACACATATTGGTTAATCCCCCCCCAATTAAAACACGCATGCATGCATGTACTTAATCATTCAAACATAAGTACATGCACACACACACAAGTAAGATGGAGAATAGATAGGAGAAGATATATATACACACACACGCACATACGCACACACACACATACATATACATGCACACACACACATATATATACATACATGTATGCACATACACACTCACATACATCTGCATACTAGGCAGGCACACACACATGCATACACACACATGCATATATATAGAGACATATGCAGGAGCTCACACATACGCATACATCCATATACACACATACACACACAAATACATTTACCCACCCATATATATGCATACATATATATATACACACACATATACAGATGTGTATACATTTACCCACCCATACATATATGGACACACGCACAATCACACACACACACACACACACACATTCATAAACCTTTACCTTACATATATATTGGTTGAAGTTTTCTTTCTTTCTTAATCCAAGCACATATGCATATATGTATTCAGTCACACAAACATAAGTGCACGTACACTAGATGGAGGATAGATAACAGATGATATATATACACACCCACGTATACACAATCACACACATACACGCGTACATACACATACACACACATATATATACACACACATATGTGTGTACATACACATACACATACATACGTATAATTTCTAATTGTTTGTTTAGTTTAGGAAATAGTGTTATACTGGATATGGATGTGCGCACCCGTGAAAGTGTGCGCGTGCTTTATTGTGTTTCTTTTGTTTCGTGTGTGAGGGTGCACATTTACCCAAGTATGCGTGCGTGTAAGTGTATTTTGTGTTTTGCCTATTTATGTGTATAATTATTGAGAGATGTTTAAGGCGGGCTTGAACTTTGCTATGAAGTTTTTTTTTCTTGTGTTAGTAAGTAGAAGTAGTTGTCAGTTTGGAAGATGGGCATTATCTCGAATCTTCCTCCACTGTATGTGTGTATATGTTGTGATACATGCAGGTGTCTATTTTCCGCGATTTTGATGTTGGATCGGTGTAGGGCTACTCTATTACTAAGGTTTTTTGTGGCGCCTATGTCGGATTTATCGCATGCTGCACATTTTATTACATAGATCACGTTTTTGAGGTGCAATCTAGGTTTTTTTTTTTTTAATTTTGAATGTTTGTATGAGGTTTGTGAATGTGTATGTGTTTCCCTCTAATATTATATCTTTGGTTGTTTGTGTTGGCGATGTAGTGTCTGTGGAAATGGATTTTTGATTGTGTTTGCTGATGTGGGTGATAATAGTTTGGTTTGTATTGCTTAGGATTGTATATATGGGTGTATCTTTGTGGAGATGTATTGTGTGTTATGTTGTCTGGTGTCTTGTGTATGTTAAGGGCGTAGGTTCTTGTGTAATTTTGAGGTGTTATTAGTGTGCGTTTTGGCTGGGTCTTTTGTTGGGAATTTGTGTATGATGTGGATATTTTGTAGTTGCTTCTTTGTGTGTAGTTGTATCTGTTGTGTGGATGTGTTTGTGCATGGTGTATGTTTCGTTTCTTACCTTTGTTATGTGATCTCTGTGTTTGCGGATATCGTGTAAGAGTGTTCTGTTCCTGGTTGTCCTTGTATGTGTTTGTCGATTGTTTACTTCTTTCTTTTTCCGGTAGGTTTTTTAGCCAGGTTATTTTCCGTCCAATGATTTGCCTGGATTTTTCCTCCTCGTTTTTGCATTCAGAATCCCAGAGTTCCAAGAGAGGTTGGTATGTTTCCTTGGGGCAAAGTTTCTTGATTTTTTTTTTAATATTTTATTGTCGATTTCCATGTACTTCTCCGTAGAGGTAGAGTGTACTTTCTTGTCTTTCTGTATGTCGATTTTGGCCTGAAGTTTTGAAATATTAAGGGCTTTTTTGATTTTCACTTGTTCCTCTGTATATATATATATATATATATATATATATATATATATATATATATGAGCATTCATATAAAACGGTAACAAATGAAACATTAAAAGAATAGAAGGGTCACCAAATAACAAGTGTTATCTAAAACAGAAACGGTTTCGTAAATGCAAAAATTGAGAACACCGAAATGTTATAGTAAAACATTTTTATACAAAATATAAGAATGTAAATGTTATTTTCAATGATGTAAATGTTTATTTGGTGAATAGTAATCCCAAGTCAAATGTTCCTAGAGTGAATAATATGTGCGTAGGTAATTTACGTATGTGAGTGTTTGGCAGCGTGGCATTGTGTATATGTGTTGGTTTACCTTCTTTTTTTTTTTTTGTTAGTGCGTGTATGCATGTGCGCGAGTTGATAAAGCTGTTGGATTCTTTCCTTTTGCGATTTTCCTCCCGCCTCCGGATGTGAGGATGAAGAGCATACATTCTTGTATCTTACCTGTGCAACTCGTGAAATCTGTCGAAAACTGTTTTACTTGATCAGGTCTTATAGTAATTATCAATTTGGCACTGATTTATCATTTTCACATGTATGTGTTACTTTCTGGAATTTGAAAAGATTTTCATTAGTTGAAAATTCTTTGAGTTAACATCTTTATGTTAAAAATTGCAAGCTTTAGGAAGTAACAGATAGAGTGTGTCAAAATAAACCAGAGAAAGAAAAACGGTAAGCAATTACAATCATTTGCCTTTTAGCATTCGTTCGTATTGCCTCTATGTGTCTAATCTACCACTATTCTACCTTGCCTCATGCTTGTATTCACAGAATAACGGATTATACAACTGCTTTATTTACATTTCCCTATTACTTCTACTTTAAGTTATTCTTCAGAATAAGAGAATGATTAACTGAACACCGTTACTCGTAAACAATATATTCCACATATTTGTTGTTTATTTAAAAAAAGAAAAAAATAATAATATTTGTTTATGTTCAGTGTTTATTAAGCATCTTACTTAATAACTTGAGTTGAGCCAAAAACAATAATTTGCCATAATAGGGGTTAAAGTTAAAAAAAACATTAAAAAATATTAAAATAAAAAAAATTAAAGTTAAAAAAATTGACCGCTTTTTTTTTCTTTTTTTTTTTTTACTCAACATACACCTCCAAATACCCGGGCAACGCCGGGCACTCATGCTAGTATATATATATATATATATATATATATATATATATATATATATATATATATATATATATATATATATATATATATACTTCTAGGATCTGTAAATAAAACATTTGATTAATTCTGTTTGTTTTATTTTTTTTTACTTCAGTCGAAGTTCTCAGAAATCAAGGGGCCCACAACCAGGGGCTTACACTTGAAGTCTATGAAATACATAAATACTCGAATGTTCCATTAACGTTCTTTATCTCTTAAACACTGAGTTAGTAAAGAAATTGAGAACATAGTTTTCCTCTCCCCAATTAACCATTTTTATACATTGTAGTATATCTTTCATGTTGGTCTCTTGGTCTTACTGGATTCCAGGACAAGAATTCATCTAGTCTGGTGGAGTATCCAGCTGCGTGCTATTACTTGAGGTAATATCACTTGGAGAAGGTGCACCATTCCTCGGAAAAGATGTGATTTTGAATATTTGGTCAGGATTTACTTCTATGGAAAAAGTATCCTCATGCCAGATTATTCTGGCAAACCAGAGAGACCTTAGACACTCGAGGACAGTGTCTAGTAGGCATTCAAGTTTGTGTGTATGCATATGTGTGTGCGCGCGCAAATAGAACATCTGAATGATTCTGTTTGTGTGTATGTATATGTGTGTGCGCGCGCAAATAGAACATCTGAATGATAGTTACTAAACTAGTGATAACAAGGTATCAATGATTTGGTGTTTGTTTACATTGAAAGAAATTATTACCTTTATTTTTTTAGTTTCAGTTACATCATTTTACCATCAATTTATATATTCACGATTACGCTTCTAAGATAATTCTTTTTTTTTTTTCGCGGGCAACGCCAAGGCACGAGTAGGCTAGTCTTTACTTTAATAAAATTAATTTAAGAGATATATATTTACTAGAAGCGCGACCCGACGTTTCCCGAGATCAAATAAGGATCAACGAATGTTTCACACTTGAAATACTTTTATTGTCGTCATCGGTGAAATCATCAATTTTTCAATCTAATCGATTGATTACATACTCTAATCGGGGACCCACAGCGGTGCATCGGAAGGAAGTGGCATATGCCTCTCGACAGGGACTTTGTTCACAATAAATTGTAGTCTACATTACAATGGAGAACACCTACCGATAATTTTATAAAATTGTTTTTATAAAATTGTTTTTATAAAATTGTTTTTATAAAATTGTTTTTTATATAATTGTTTTTATATAATTGTTTTTATAAAATTGTTTTTATAAAATTGTTTTTATAAAATTGTTTTTATAAAATTGTTTTTATATAATTGTTTTTATAAAATTGTTTTTATATAATTGTTTTTATAAAATTGTTTTTATATAATTGTTTTTATAAAATTGTTTTTATAAAATTGTTTTTATATAATTGTTTTTATATAATTGTTTTTTATAAAATTGTTTTTATAAAATTGTTTTTATAAAATTGTTTTTATAAAATTGTTTTTATATAATTGTTTTTATAAAATTGTTTTTATATAATTGTTTTTATAAAATTGTTTTTATAAAATTGTTTTTATAAAATTGTTTTTATATAATTGTTTTTATATAATTGTTTTTATAAAATTGTTTTTATAAAATTGTTTTTATAAAATTGTTTTTATAAAATTGTTTTTATAAAATTGTTTTTATATAATTGTTTTTATATAATTGTTTTTATAAAATTGTTTTTATAAAATTGTTTTTATAAAATTGTTTTTATAAAATTGTTTTTATAAAATTGTTTTTTATATAATTGTTTTTATATAATTGTTTTTATAAAATTGTTTTTATATAATTGTTTTTATAAAATTGTTTTTATAAAATTGTTTTTATGAAATTGTTTTTATAAAATTGTTTTTATAAAATTGTTTTTATATAATTGTTTTTATATAATTGTTTTTTATAAAATTGTTTTTATAAAATTGTTTTTATAAAATTGTTTTTATAAAATTGTTTTTATAAAATTGTTTTTATAAAATTGTTTTTATATAATTGTTTTTATAAAATTGTTTTTATATAATTGTTTTTATAAAATTGTTTTTATAAAATTGTTTTTATAAAATTGTTTTTATAAAATTGTTTTTATATAATTGTTTTTATATAATTGTTTTTATAAAATTGTTTTTATAAAATTGTTTTTATAAAATTGTTTTTTATATAATTGTTTTTATATAATTGTTTTTTATAAAATTGTTTTTATAAAATTGCTTTTATAAAATTGTTTTTATAAAATTGTTTTTATAAAATTGTTTTTATAAAATTGTTTTTATAAAATTGTTTTTATAAAATTGTTTTTTATATAATTGTTTTTATATAATTGTTTTTATAAAATTGTTTTTATAAAATTGTTTTTATAAAATTGTTTTTATAAAATTGTTTTTTATAAAATTGTTTTTATAAAATTGTTTTTATATAATTGTTTTTATAAAATTGTTTTTATAAAATTGTTTTTATAAAATGGCTTGAATTCTAAAATATAAAATTCAAGTATTATGATTTAGTCGTGCTCTAAACAGTAAAATCTATTGTCATCAAAATCGGTGAAATGTAAGCGGTTACATATCCAAGAAAATATTGTTGTTTTTTCAGACTTTAGCAGTATTAACAAAAGAAAATGTTTTTTTTTTCAAACTTGAGTGGTACATGAAAAAGAAAATGTTTTTTCAAACTTGAGTGATACATAAAAAAGACATTTTCTTTTTCAAACTTGAGCAGTGCATACAAAAGAATTTTTTACCAAATTTGAGCAATGCATAAAACAGAAAATGTTTTTTTAAATTTAAGCGATAGAAAGATAGCGATAGATAGAAAGTGTTTTTCAACTTGAGCGAGACATAAAAACGAAAAAAAAACTTTCGAATTTCATATATATATAAAACAGAAAAAAAAAATTTTTGAAGCTTGAGCGATACATATAAAAGAAAATATATTTTCAAACTTGAGAGGGACAAACGAAAGAAAATACATTTTCAAACTTGAGAGGGACAAACGAAAGAAAATTATATTTTCAAACATGAGCGTTACAAACAAAAGAAAATATATTTTCAAACTTGAGCCGTACATACAAAAGAAAATGTTTTTTCAAACTTGTGCGGTATATGCAAAACAAATGTTTTGTTCATGCTTAAGCAGTACATACAAAAATATTCAATATTTCAATTTCGGTTGCACTACTTAGATCATATAAGTTTAATTTCTTTGATTTTATTACCAGAATCCGTTCGTATTTTGTCAAATTTGTTTCATCTTTATTATTTTCTCTTTACCGTATATTCTTCCTGTTCGTGTTTTACACCGAGACTTTCTTTTTGTCTATTTTCTATGGCAATCTACACCCGTATTAAATATTTCGTGATCGTTCTTAACACTGAATCTTCTGCTATTTTACCTACTGGGTACTAGGTCATCTTTAACCTTTATTAGAGAGTGATATCGTCACGGTAAAAATACGGCTTTTGATTAGCCACATAACTAGTTTAGAGGTAGATATTTTGTCGGTCAGCTCAGTAATCCTTTCCTTCTCTATTGGTTTCTTAATAGGCTTATCTTTTTAGTTAACCTGTTTGGAATCCAAGAGATTGAATTCTGGTAGTGGGGTCTCTTTCAAGTTCTATTTGTCTTGAAGTGATTCTACCTTGATTTCATTTTTTGTTTATTTATTTTATGATGCCGTCTACAGATCCATAGAACAGGCACCTTACTATTTCTTAGAGTAACATCAGATGGTCTCAGGTTAAAATTTCTTTATGTTCAGTCCTTTCTTTTGCATAATATCCTCACATTATTGTCTTTGTGGGACAAATTTAGATTATTTTGTTGATAACAATGATTTACACGTGGAGGGTTATTTGCCTCTCGTCCGTTTATACTCTTCCACGTATTTGCATGGTCTTGCTATTTTTCTCCGGAAGAATCTCCCCCATTGTATGTCTCTCCAGTCTTGAATCTCATGGATATCCTTTTATCTGACAGTGACTTCTCTGTTATTGATACTATATCCAACAGTATCGATAATGCATTACAACTCAATCCGTCAAGCTCTACCTTTGTCCATTGATGCTCATGACCTTAATGCTTGCCATTCTGACTGGCTTTCTCACTAATCCCGCAGATTTTGCTGGTGAAATCTGTCTTAACTTTTCTCTGTCTCATGACTTTTTTTTTTTTTTACACAGTGATCACCACTTATCAAGGCCCGGAAGCCACTCAAGGATAAGGGTTATTGCAAGTACAAATTGTCACCTTCTCTATACATCTTCCTAATAATTACGTCATCAACTATCTTTACTTGATCTTTTTCTCACTTCGGTTCCTGAATCATGTTCCGTTGCATCCATTGGGTTCTTCTGATCATGCTGTTGTTGATCTTGAGGTTTGATTTTTCTGTTGAATCTTCAATTGATCGTCCCTTCCATAAGAAGACGCTTAACTACAGGAGAGCTGATTGGGATGGGCTTCGCAGCTTTCTATGTGATTTTTCATGTGATCCTATTTTTGGTATGTCTTCGCTGTGCTAAAGAAATTACTGACGGTTTCTTGTTGGAATTGATATCGTCATTTCTTGTCAGTTCCTTTCTGTTTTAATCTGTTTGTACTTTTGTCATTGGCCATAGTAATCATTACTTCATTCAATATCGCTGCGATGATTCTGAGGTTTCTAGACAATCCTACAGAAGAATTATCAATGCGTGCAAGATAAATTTCTGAGATTAAGTCTAGCTACTTTCAAAAGAATCGTGACTCACCTCAAAATGTTGACTTACGTGATTTTCGGAGAATATATAATAGTGTCAATCATGGTGTGCTCTCCCTTCTCTTTCACGAGATAATTTCATCTTTTAAGGATAAAACTGGTCTTTTTGTTGACAATTCTTCGATCGATGATTCTGATGCTGTTTTTCCATAAAAATCTGATCAAACTCTTGATACTGTAATTATCACTCAAAAGATGGTTGCTGGAATTCTTACTGATCTTGACCAATCTTACGATCCTGATTTGATCCCTGTTGTTTTTCACAAACGTCATGCGCCTAAACTTTCTTCGATCCTCTCGAAATTATTCAATTTCTGTTTGTTTCAGTTCTGTTTCTCTTCTTGTTGTCGCTTTCATTAAAAATACTGACGATCAGTTTGACCTTACAAAATATCGTTCTGTTTGTCTTCTCTCTGTTATTAGCAAAGTTTTTGAGAGATTGGTCAACAGTAGATTGTTCATTTTCTGGAAAATCTGGTCTTCTTTAGTGATGCTCAATACCAGTGTTCCTAAGGGCTCATTTCTAGGTTTAACATTGTTTCTTCTCTATATAAATTGAATGAATATAAATTTATTCAAAAAATTAACATTTATGTTGATGAGATTACCCTCTATTCTGATAATGTTTCTTGCCCATCTTCCTCGGATCAGTTGAAATATGCAGTTGATCTGGGTTCAATTATGGATTAAGTTGGTTGGTTGGTTGGTTGGTTGGTTGGTTGGTTGGTTGGTTGGTTGGTTGGTTGTTTTTGTTTTACGGCATATCAACCCTTTTCGGGTTATTTAATGCCGAATCCAAAGATTTTGAAGAAAAATTTTTTTTAATAGAATATATTTGTTTTCACGTCGATTTCTATTTAACCAATAGTTGGGACCCTAACAGGTACTACCACTCCGGGTCAGAGTGGACCTGGGAGCAATGGTAATTAAAGAGTGGCTCCACACTCCCCAAAGCCCACAAGCTGGGGCCTCACCACTGGATATAGTTTAAGGTCATATCCAGGACCCCCATTGAGGGACTTTTACCCGGGGGGGGAGGCAGTCGGCGTATTCTAATGCCCCACCGACAGGGCCTATGGATTAAGGTAAGAAATTACTTATTTCGTTTAAGGCTCAATTATTGTCTTCAATCGCATGCGTTTCTTTTTCTTTCTGCAATTCTTATGGATGGCTCTTCTCTCGGTGCAAAATTGGCTAAAACTTTCTAAAACTTTCATTCTCGTCAAATCTTTCTTGGAGTCAAATTTATTCTCTTTAACCTTCTCATAAAATCGGTTCTTACTATCGCTCTAAACATTTTTTCACACCTGAAGCCATTCTCTATCTCTACAAAACTACTATCAGACCATGTATGGAGTACTGTTGTCATATTTGGGCTGGTGAATCTGTGTCCCATTTGAAGGTTCTCGATAAATTGCAGAAATGTCTGTAATTTGATTGGCTCATCCTTTCTTCTTCACTGCAACCTCTCTTTTACAGATGTGATGTTGCTAGTTGTTTTGTTTGTTTGTTTTTTTCAAAACTATGATGTTCCTAAAATTGTCTGATCTATTCCATTTGTTTTAGTTTCATTAACTTGAGATGTATATAATAAAGAATATGTCATAGACAAAAGAAACAAATGTGGGTGTGCTTAAGAGAAAACAATTGTTTTTTTTTTCCTTTAATGTAATCGTTATTTGAAGATACATTACACAAATCAATATTCACAGCTTCAACTCACAAACAAATAATCCATGGCTATTTTTATTTTTGAAAAGAAGACCAACGCGAAACACAAAACGATTTTTATTTGCATTTTAATTATAAAAATCAATTTCTTCTTATTTTTTTTTTTTTTTTTGAAAGTGAAACACTTATTTTTTCATTAAAACTGTTTTCGTTCATTCTTAGATGTGCCCACGCATCTCTAAAAAATGCTTTGTCTGTCGGGACGTTTCAGATTTGAATAGGAATTTCGTCGCTAAACGTGTAGATTGAATGGATACATCTCAAGTATATCCGATATCTAATTTGTCTGTTTGTATTTTTCCTTTTTCTTTTTTTTTTTTTTTTTTTGTCGTTAAGTCGAATTTCTTCTCCGTTCTTCTTTTTAACTAGTTTTTTTTTTGTAAGCTGTGGAAATTCTACTGACTTAAAGCTATCACAGTAGATGATTTTCACACCTACGTAGATAGAAGTGATAACGTCATTCAAACTATCTAGCTGTCCAAGTCCAAGCTTTCCTTGTTACCCTGCAGAAATAAATTCATTTGGAATAAACTGGTTCCCTCACTTCTTAAGCCTGCTGAGGAGAATGTCTCTTCAACCAGACAGACAAAAGATATAAGCTTACAGAAATTAGTTTCATTGCTTTTAAAGTTAGTGCTGATGAAACTGATTATTTTTATGAACATTATTTAAACTAATCTCTTAAATAGTTGACACGAACCATTAATTAACTGTCAATACAATGTAAAATTTCAGATATTGAATAGACGTATTTTATTTTCGACGTATTAAAGCATTTGTTCATCGATTGCTCAGTTGGGTTAGGGTTAACTATTTATTGTCAAATAGCATTTAACACTATCACATTCGAAATAGTATTTTGTTGCTATGTTACACTTTAGTTTTAAACAGAATCTTCGTCCGTTGTTCATGCTTGTGTATTTGATAGCACTCATGTCTTTTTCTTACATTTTAGTTTATAAGTTTCGTTGTTTTATCATTTTTAAATTGAAAGAACTTAAGTTTGAAAACATTTTCTTTCGGTACATTATTATTTTTATATTATATTATTATATTTATATTATATTATTATTTTTATATTACATTATTATTATTTTTATATTATATTATTAAATTTATTTATTATCTTCCATCATTTTGAGACTTATCATTTTTTTAATATTCTATCGTAAATATCCTTTTATTTTGTAATTACTATATATCATTATTAATTACCAACAAAATATATATACTTTGTAATAGTTACTTTTGAAAGATTTTTTTCTTATATGTAAAGAAGAGACTATCTTTGAAACTCCATGGAATAAGGAACGTTTTACCTTTATTTCGTATTCCTTGTTCTGAATAAAATATTGTAAATTCAATTCTACAATATCTTGATGCTTTCTACTTATATATATGTAAATATATATATATATATATATATATATATATATATATATATATATATATATATAACAGGCGGTCGGGTTTCAATCCTGGCTTGACGTAGTTGCCTGTCTAGCCGTACTAATGAGCTGTGAAACAGCGAAACAGTAGTGCATGTGGAGGACTATATATATATATATATATATATATATATATATATATATATATATATATATATATATATATATATATATAATTTTAGTTTAAAAATACTACAAAGATAACAACCAATATATTTACCGAGGTTTATATAAGAGTGCTCAGTAATAAATAGAGCTAGATATACTTTTTATTTATATTTAAATAAACATTTATAGATATCGCTACACAATCCTAACAATAATACGGTCAATTAGGTAAGAATAATTAAAGACCTCGTCATGCGATTTTAAAAGTCACGTGGTCTTTTAATGATGGGAACATAATTTTTAAAAAATTTAAAAAAACAAGAGCATAAAGAAGAAGAAGAAGAAGAAGAAGAAGAAGAAGAAGAAGAAGAAGAAGAAAAAGACTCTTCATGTGCATCTATCCAAAAGTTTGTGTTAATTTTCCGTCGTTCTTACGCTTGCGCGAACAGTTCAAGGCCGCTGTTGGATTTTTGGATTTATTTGCTTCCCCGCTGAGCAAATTAGGCACAAGGCCGTTTTTTAATGTGGAGATAGGGGGAGGGAAAGGGGGGACCAGCTCCCGAGAGGTGGGAAATGGGAGCTGGATTAGTAACTGTTGGTATGAAGGGTTGCCCCTTCAGTGACCAAGGTCAGATATGTGGGGTTACCCCCACATATGGTCTTTGCTAGTCATAGCTTGCAGCATCTGGTATTTATTTGCTCCCCCACCGAGCAAATTAGGCACAAGGCCGATTTTTAATGTGAGGAGTGAAGGGAGGGGGAAGGGGAAAAGGGGACCAGCTCCCGAGAGGTGGGAAATGGGAGCTGGTTAAAGGTCAGACATGTGGGGTTGCCCCCACATCTGGTCTTTGCTAGTCATAGCTTGCGGAACAGATACTACACTTTGATCTTGACGCCCGGTCCCCGGAGGGAGTTTGGGCTGTGACAGGACAGTTCAAGGCCGCTGAAACATTTGCCATGTACGTTTGTTATGAGGGAACAGGAAATGTTTTTATTGTCAGGCTACCAAGCATTATAAAGTTATTCGCCTTTTTTAATTTCTTTTATAAATATAAAAAAATTATAAATTAAAGAAAAAAGTTCCGAATGAAATTAATTTGAAATTAATATAAATTAACTTAAAATAAATTTAAATTAAAAATGTATATCTAAGAGTAATAATTGTCGTTATTTAATATTAATTTTGAGTAAAAAGCGTATATAATTTGATAATCAATAGCAATAGAATAATTAATAGAATATAAATAATTATAAGGTAAAATATATAAAACTAATGATAGACTTATAAGAGTAATAACGATAGAAGAATATAAGATATATTCATATAATAAAATAGTATAAAAATAATAATGTACTGATATAATAATATAATTCAAAGTATATACGATGTTAATAAAATAAAAAGTAAAAGTATATATATATATATATATATATATATATATATATATATATATATATATATATATATATAAAGGGATAGAAGGTAAAAACAGAAAATATTACTATATAATTATGAACCAATTTTCCATCTGAAGATGATTTAATGAATCGTATCCTACATCGAGCAATTTGATAAAATTACTTGATGGACATGAAATATCGAAATAATGCATAAAAGACTTGTTAAACACAAGCAGCCAATGTTGTTTAATATATATATATATATATATATATATATATATATATATATATATATATATATATAGTCCTCCGCATACAATGCTGTTTCGCTGTTTCACAGCTCATCAGTGCGGCTAGACAGGCAACTACGTCAAGCCAGGATTGAAACCCGACCGCCTATAATATATATATATATATATATATATATATATATATATATATATATATATATAACTACTTCATTTACTTACATAAAATTAATATACGAAAGTATAGATTTATGCGTAAACATTAAGTATTTACTTTAAAAGTGCTCAATACGTAGGTAGAGCTAGTTAGTAATTTATAAAATATATATGGCGATTAAGCTGCACTGAATATTCGGCGTTTCATCCACTCTAGGATTCCTCAGGCTTATGCGCATAAGCCTGAGGAGTCCTAGCGTGGATGAAACGCCGAATATTCAGTGTAGCTTAATCGCTATATATATATTATATATATATATATATATATATATATATATATATATATATATATATATATATATATATGAGAATAATGGAAATACTATTCCAACGAGATAGAGAGATAAAAAAGGAACAAACCAAGTTATGTGTTCATCAACGTTTCGTCTTTATTGTAAGACTTCTTACAATAAAGACGAAACGTTGATGAACACATAACTTTGTTCCTTTTTTATCTCTCTCTCTCTCTATATATATATATATATATATATATATATTTATAGTAAAAAAAATAATTATATATATATATGTATATATATATATATATATATATATATATATATATTCGTCTAAGCAAGTAATTAAAATACAGACATTTCTTAATCTTATGAGATTGTAATTTTAATAGCTAGTCATCGAAACATCGCCATGGCGCTGTCATTTTTTTACAAATGTTTTATGAATTATATATGCATATATTTCCCCAAAAGCCTTGATGGAGAGGAGACTAAAACTGACTAATACGATTTCAAATTATCTGAAATAACAGCAAGGGTAAACTTGATCCTAAACTTCCATTATATTATTTCTAATTTCTTTATATTATTCTTTTTTATATTTATATCAGATAAATATCAATAATAAATATTTCTCATATGTTATATTTCCCCTTTAGTTTTTATATATAAAATAAATTTCACAGTGCATAAGGATTATTTGATACTGGAGATATTCATAATCGTACCCTATTTCCAAAGAGGAGAGATACAACTTATGAGAAATATTTGGAATCAAGTCTCCCTTTGCTGTTATTTCAGATTATTTGAAACCATAGCAGCAAGTTTTAGTATATATAGAAATGTCTCGTGATGCGGGGTTCGAATCGTTCGACTGGTATTAATCGTGACACCCTGCACTGAAGATTTCCGAAAGGATGAAACACTAGTGTCTGTAGGTATTTAATAATTATTATAGTAAAAAAAATAATTATATATATATATATATATATATATATATATATATATATATATATATATATATATATATATATATATATATATTGATGTTTTAATCGAAAGTGTGACAGACGGATTGGTTCCCTAGATACGAGTTTGCATCAAGAAAGGGAGGATCAGTTACATGAACCAGTGAAATCGAAACGGGTGTCCCCTCTCTCTCTCTCTCTCTCTCTCTCTCTATATATATATATATATATATATATATATATATATATATATATATCTAGCTAGCTATCTAGCTAGCTAGCTAGCTAGCTCTATATCTCTTTCTTCTTTCTTTCTTTTTTCTTTACAAATTGGCAAACTGATTGAGAAGAAAAAGCAAAGTATAAATGGAACTTGATATTGTAATCTAAATGGAAAATTATATTTCTACAAGATTTGTTTGTGCAACTGTAACAATAGGAGGCAAAACAAAACCATGAACGCACACATATGCAAACACACATACAAACACACATACAAACACACACATAGATACACACATATGCACACACATACAAACACACACAGAGATACACACAGATATACACACATGTAAAATTTAGTTGGATTCTCAAAGATGTCGTCCTACGATATCAGCATAGAATATTGAATAGCGATGGTCTTTTCTTTACCGTTTTACATGTTATTACGATTAAAATATGTTGATTCTCTTCAATTCTTTGCCAAATAACTATGTCCTGCTCAGAATACTTTTAGAGGAAAAAGCAAGATACGTAAATTAAAACGGTCTCCATGTTTGGTTTCAGCTCTAAATGAAACTATCAATCGTAAATTATTAAACTTATTGCACTTTTTGCATAGTAGTAGTCGTAGTAGTCGTAGTAAACACGGCTAAAACAAGTTATTAACAGAATGATGCAAATGGGCGGAGCAGACAATTTACATATTTGATCGTGTGGACATCTTCGGTGTTCAATGTCACTCAGCATACGCAAGGTTCTATTCCAAGAGTCTGCGATCCTCCCCAGACAGAACCACATTTATAGAACTTAACAATAACACTTAACAACAAATAAAATGCGTCCATTTAATATATGAAGTTTTAGATCCACGTTTACGGTTAATCAATGGTTCGTATCGACTATTAAAGAGATTCTATTAAAAGATTTTCATAGAAATAATTAGTTCCGTGAATTCTAACTTGGAAAACGATGAAAATAATTTCTGTCAGCCTTTTGTCTTTCTGAGTGACAAGCCACTGTCCTAACGAGTGAGGGAACCGGTTTATTGGAATAATAATTATTTCTGCAGTATAAAAAGGAAATCTGGTTCAAGACATGTAGACCGTTTGAATAACTTCCTCATTAATCTTACCTCTTTATGTGCTAACGTTATCTACCGTGATAAGTTAAAGTCGATAGAATTCGCACGGTTAAAACTGGTTAAGAAAAAAAGGGCGTAACTGAACTGAGATTAAATAAACAAATTAGACAACAATGGATGTTTCTAAAGATACGTTATTACGAATTCCATTATTATTAATGCAAACAGACAATAATAACAACTCAGTTCGTAATAAAAAAAAATAATAAAAAGACATTAATGAAATACAATGAGCGTTAAAACATATATCTCCTGGATTCGGTACACCTTGCTGAAATAAAAATATGGGGAGACTCTTTCAAAACCAGAAATATACAATAGACGACGAACCGTGTATGAAAAAAAAACGAAAAACACACAATGATAGATGAGTTACTTCCCTTGGATTATCATAGCGGAAGTCGAGACTATGTAAGGCAGACATTTCAAAGTTAAATTTATTATAAAACGCTAAACGTAGGGAGGGGATGGGATCAAATAGAATTTTAAAAAATAAAACAAATTACGAGGGGAGTCTTTATCTACTGTCTGAGAATACCAACGAGAAATATATCAAAACAAAAAAATATATCTTCAGTCCAAGCAAAATGATGGTAATATGAATTCAATGAGAGATATTCACGAAGATGACTTACTGGGTTTATTTTTCTTTTCTCCTTTCCTTTTGTTTCAAGCGGTTGGTTAAAATATCTTTAATATCCGTCCCTCCGGATTAAAACACATATTCGTAAAGATCGCCGTTTATCGCTGCCGACGTTATCTCCTTTTGCTGCTGATATGGAGTTTCTTTGACGGTTTCAAGCCATTTCTTCGTTTCTCTGTCGTGGTCGAGTGGACATTTCGTACGCCCACTTGGCACGACGGCCAGGCGGTAACTGTCGTACCAAAAGGTCTCTTTTCTTTTCTCTCTCTCTCTCTCTCTCTCTCTCTCTCTCTCTCTCTCTTTTCTCTTTTCAATACATTTCTCATCCCTTCTCTTTTTTTCTTTGTTGCTTAGCGGCTAGCAAGGGTCATAAAATATGTTTCTGAGCAAATGACCCGGTCATCTCGCTAGCTGATTTTCCGCTAGCTGTTCCTCACCTCCCTCTCTCTCTCTCTCTCTCTCTCTCTCTCTCTCTCTCTCTCTCTCTCTCTCTCTCTTTAGGTTTAGCCTCGGTGATAAAATATAAAAATACAAAAAAAACGATACATTTCTCCTTGGCCTAAACTTGAATGTTCCAATTTTTATTTAAATACGTAATCCAATTTAAGGGTTACGTCACAACGTCCATTGTGGTTTGCGATGAGAATGCGATGTGACAGACACACATATGCTCACAAGTAAGCGAAGACATCTACAAAAAATAATGTTCAATTACATTAAACAATGTTTCATGATGAGATGATTTTTTCTTCCTTTGAAGATTGTAATCTTGGATATGATGCAGCCAAACCTGCTGCCAACATTGCCTTGCTTTTTATTGAAACCAACCGAGAGCTCTTTTTAGTATCCTTGTTCCCTTAAGTGCAATTGTCTGGATCTCTTTTGCACTTGGTTCACCAGGAATATTAGTTAGGTAGGACTTCAGGTTCTTCTTCATAAACCCTGTGACACCTATAATAACTGGTATGATTGATTGGAAGAACGTCATGAAGAAAGCCACTTGGTAGATTTAGTGGTGCGTATCTGGAAGTATCTGACTGTAATTGAATATTGATTAAGGAAAGGGTCGCCATCTTCCAAAGTAAAACATTAATATCTCCACTAAAATATAAATCGATTTTATTCAAAGAAAACAATTGTAACATAGAGTTGTTTGGTAGACTGACTTTTGACTGTAAAAGAATTGGTATCCTGGAGTTGCCTCTCGCTTGGCTGTTTCTAGCAAAGGGCGAAAACAGGATAGTATATCTTGTAGTAAAGAAATCTACTCGAGACCTGAATCATCTTTCGCGCCTACTTTATGAGTGGGAATCAAAGTTTTATGTCTGCGAAGAGGTTGTCTTCGTCTTTACAGTTTTATCATTTTGTTCTAGCCGAAAATGGGGCATCTTACCGGATACCAGATATATTTTTTTTTTATAAGGTGGTCACCACTTATCAAGGCCCGGAAGCCATTTGGGGATAAGGGTTATTGCGTGTACAGTGCGTTAATGTTGAGATTTGATAAAGTCTCTACTTAAGGGGGCGGTTCATCAGGGACTTGTTTATGATGGACTTGAAGACATCCAAGTTGTAGTCAGGTGGGAAACAGGCAGACGGAACAGAGTTCCACAGGCGTGCATTTCTAAGAAAGAAGCTTTGTTCATGGAATCTACATTTTGGTTTTGTCACAGATAAAGAGTGGGGAAAATTTTTAACAGTGGTTTCAGCTAGACGGGTGTTTCGCCGCTATTTCATATACTCTAACCTAGAAACTTTTTTAAAGATTCTAACTGACCTTAGAAATGCAATTGGTTCACTGGGAATAATTGCCAGACAATTCTTGATTTTTTTTTTTTTTTTTCGTGCGTCCGGTTGTTTTTATAACTACTGGAATGATGGAAATTTTCCTAAGATTCCAGTTTCTTTTCGTGTCATACAGAAGACATTGGTGTTTCGTTATCTTTTCTCTTAACTGTTTTACCAAGCATCATTGGAGACGTTATCTTCTACTAAGGTTGCTACTTTCTCCTTCTTGTCCCATATCACTATGTTAGGCTTAATTGTTCGTTTTCTAGGTATGTAGCTGTGAGAATTTCATGGTTATATTAGATGGTGAATGACTTATTTCCAACTGTTCTTTCTGGTATATGTTTCCAGAACTTGCTGCTAAATTCGATACTCAACTTTTAACAGATGGTACAGACACTGCGCGTGTGCTAAGCTTAATCACATACATAACGCAAGATATTGCGTGTATAAACAACATAGAATTTGTCGGGCAACTGATACAAATGAAATCGAAACGGGTGTTTTATCTCCCTCCCCCCCTCTCTCTCTCTCTCTCTCTCTCTCTCTCTCTTTCTCTCTATGTATACATATGTGTGTGCGTGTGTGTGCGTGTGTGTGTGTGTGTGTGTGTGTGTGAGAGAGAGAGAGAAAGAGAATTGGCAAACTTACAATTGGTTCAGAGACAGTAATAATGCAGAACTAGATATTGTAATCCATATGGAAAATTAAAACTCTAAAATGTGTTGATGAATGCGTAACGATGGGAAACAAAATACAACCACAAATATACGCACACCTATCTACTGCGTAGGACATTTTTACTTCAGGGTGGCATATTGTCATTATTTTAACGGAATTAACTAATCATAAGTCTGTAATCGACTAATACTCGTGTGAACTTATGACCTTGCGGTTTAGACTTAGGGTTAGTTGTAAGAATTTTTAATATTTATTGATATGTATTTTCATGTAGTGTTTACCTTATTCTAATGACTATCCTCCTTTTTTTTTCATTAAGAAATTATGTTTTCAATTTTTAATTGGAAAAATTATTAGTTACTTGCTAGTTTAATCATGTATATTATTTCGAATAAAATGGGTTTCAGGATTCATGAGTTATGGTAAGTTATCTCCCTTAATATTACAATTTGCTACCCTCAAGTAAAAAAGGACTCAATTTTTTTTTTTTTTTTTTTTTTTACACAGGAATCACCACTGAGATTTGGGAAAATCGTTGTGATCGGTTTTCGGCCCGAAATTTGGCTGTTAAGGGGTCAAAGTTCAGCAATTTGACCTTTGAGAACTCTACCAAACTCCTTCGACAATTTGGGATCCAAACACTTGAAAATTTAGATATAGGTTCCTTGGACATGGATCTTACTTAATAACTTGATTTGAGCCCAAAATAATAAATTTTAAGGGGTCATAATAGGGGTCAAAGTTTAAAAAATTGACAGCTTTTTTTTTCTTTTTTTCTTTTGCTCAACATACACTTCCAAATACCCGGGCAACGCCGGGCTGACAGTAGCGTCCAAAATTAACGGAACAAAATTTTAAAACCTAATATTTGTTAGAAATAACAACTGTGAAAAGCTGAAAATTTGACAACTGGTAGTCGTTATCATCCATAATAACATACTAAAATTTGAATCATGTTCAAAGGATATAAAAAGAATAATAACAATTATTTATTTTCAAAATAGGAACGTCCAAAAGTAAGGGACAAAATTGAGAAAAACAATGTAAACATCTAAAAAACAATAAAAATAAATGTACAATCAATATTTAGTAAATGAGCCCTTGCTCTCAATGACAGCTGCATATCCTCGATTACAAGAACGAATCAGTTCTTGAAAATCCTCGATACTAATTTTAGACCATTCTTTTTGAAGCTTCACCCACGTGTTAGTGGGATTTCTTTCCATAACTTTCACTCCTAAGGTCTTCCAAAGAGTT
This sequence comes from Euprymna scolopes, assembly GCF_053919585.1. Classification (NCBI taxonomy): domain Eukaryota; kingdom Metazoa; phylum Mollusca; class Cephalopoda; order Sepiida; family Sepiolidae; genus Euprymna; species Euprymna scolopes. Next base: position 19,157,301 of record NC_136521.1, on the reverse strand, counting down.
TCTATTGGATTTAAGTCAGGACTTTGCGGTGGCCAATCCATAATTTCGGAATCTTGCTCACTAAGGTAACTCATTACCACCTTTGCCTTATGACATGGGACATTATCTTGCATAAAGGTAACCCTATCGAAACCTGAATTCTGTATGATTGGCACAAGATGATCTTGAACAATGTTTTTATAGATCTACGCATTTACACGAGTTTGTTACCGGACAAGAGGCGTTGTACCTCTCTCTCTCTCTCTCTCTCTCTCTCTCTATATATATATATATATATATATATATATATATATATATATATATATATATATATATATATTAAGTAATGTGATTTATAATTTAAACATTTAAAAAAAAAAATTTTTAATTTAAAAATCAAATTTTAATTAAATTAAAAATTAGTTTCATAAGAAGGAACAACAACAAAGTCAATTATCTATATAAAACATAATTTATAAATGAAATGTATAGTCATATCGTTGCATTTGAAAAAAAATTGTTGTGGAAACGTCAACTTCGAAATAAAAATTATGCCATATTTCCCATCATTCCAAGCAATAAAACCACAGGATTTGGAACTATTTGTTAATGTAATTCAATATTTGCAAAACGAATTTATATCGCGTTCGTCTGCATAAAAATGATTTCGAATTGTTTGCTACATCATTTGATGTGAAGGTGGAAACAATATCGGAATGTTTTCAAATGTACTTAATAGAAATGCAGCGTGACGATCTATTAAGATCAAAGTTTAATTTTAACGATGTCGCATTAATGAATTTTTACGCAAGTAAAAACTATTTCAAATTAGTGACACACGCAAAAAAGATGGCATCTTTGTTTGGAAGTACCTATCAATATGTTTTCAAAATTGAGACAAACTAAAAAAGCAATTTGAGAACAAGATAGACTGATAACCACTTCGTTGATATCTTGCTCTTAGCATCTGAAACCGAATATTGAGACAGCCTCAATTAATGAGTAAAAATCACTAAGATTCCCATCAATTCTTTGCTTAACGCTACTGCGATGTATTTATAAACAAATGATTCCAAAAATGTTTTCAATTGAATAAATATTTTGGACTACTGTATTCATTTGTTATTAATAGAAATTATTTTTATGTAAATTCGACACTTGTGATTAAATGTAATTATTCAGATCTGTCAACACGTCTCAATTTTAATTATATCTTCGACCTTCAAATGAAATCTGTTATATGCCATTTTCTATAGAATTTCAGTGTACTAAAAGTATTAAACTAGGTAAAAAAGAATTACGAAGAGTTCTACTCGATCATGGCTGACGGAACGAGAGCATGTAATCCTCTGGAGACAAACAAGAAATATTTACAGTTTTATTCGTATGGTCTAGACCAGAGGTCGGCAACTCATTCGAACCTGCGAGTTGTGTTATAATGACGGGTTTCAGGCCGACGAAGGTCGTTAATACGTTTTTTTGTTTTTTTTTTACATATTTTTTTTTTACATTTTTTTTACGGATTTTTTTTTTTTTTTTTTTTGTACATATTTTTTACGTTTTTTTTTTTTTTTGTCTCATTTTTCACTTTGTGGTAATATTTGTTTATTCCAAGTTTCGTCGACTAAATAAATCCCTTGTTTCGTTGAATTAGCCATGCAAACAATAGCATCAATGAAAAGACAGTATAATAGATGGAGAGAGAGAGAGAGAGAGAGAGAGAGAGAGAGAGACGGGAGAAAATGAGAAGCGGAAGAAGAAGATACAGGGAAAAAGAAGGGGGTAACCATCTGAGAAAAGATAGAAACTACTTACATGTGCTGACGTGTGAAACAGCGTTGCTTTTGTTGGAGAATGTTTCGACAAATCCTAAATAAACATAAAATTGAAAATATAATATTCGTTGGGGCGAACTCTTTGACCGCGATCGCTAAAAATGGCACATCCGGTAGTAAGTCTCGACGCGTCTTTTTAAATTGTACAATGGAAGGAAAATATCTGTCATTCAGACTGGAAAGTTATTTCGTCTCTGTTATTCAATTCATCTGACGTTTCGATACAATGTGCGCCTTCTTCAGATGTGCAAACGTCAGGAGGAAAAAGAAAAAGCTGTTATCAGTTCGGAGGTAAAGTCACATTAGCAATGGATAAAAATTGGTGAGAGTCGAAGAAAAATAGAAAAACATTGGCAAAAAGAAGGAGAAAAGGAAAACATGTAAACGCATGTGTACATTCTTACGACCTCCTGCAGATAAATGTTTACTGAACAAAAACTACGAATAAACAGCTGCAATGATGTAAGTTTCTATGGTTCGGCTTGAATTTTGAAGCGAAATCAAGCGAAAATAATGGATACGATGTGACTATGTTTTTTATTGATAAACCATGCAAAGATTATTTTCAGACTATCAGACAACATCATTGAGATCATCGTTTAGTCTTGAAATAAGAATTGCGTTGAAAACGCAAAATCTGAGTAAGTGAGCATGCAGCAGGCACTCTCCTCCCCTACCTCATTAAAATGGCCCATTGAAAAGGAGAGTGTCGATTCATTTGGTTCTATTATCGTCGGTGGAAGAGTTGCCAGACCATTGCTGCATACAGTTTTGGGTTCTCTTAGAAAGTTCGGATGTTTCCATAGGTTTGACTCCCGGCGCATTTCCTATGAGTTGGTATGGCCAAATGACAGCGGAAGTTTGAAATCAGAACTCTCTCTCTCTCTCTCTCTCTCTCTCTCTCTCTCTCTCTCTCTCTCTCTCTCTCTCTCTCCAATTTTATTATCATTTTGTTTTTGCTGAGGATGGGGCATCCCACCTGATGTCAGACGTTCAACCACTCAGGCATTTCAACCGAGAGATCTTTTTAAGATTCTAACCATCCCCCTTAAGTACAATTGTTATATTTCTGTTGTACTTGGTCCACCGGGTATATTTGCCTGATAGTTTTTTGAAAATCTTTTTCATGGGTCTGGTGGCTCGTATAATTACTGGAATGATGAGGATTTTCCTAAGATTTTCTTAAATGGGCGATATTTCCAGACTGATGAAACTCCTCCAAAGTATTTTATTTAATATATTTTCTCTGTGGTGACTCTCGAAGCTTTGTTATGAGTGAGTATATAGCCGAAAGGCAGCAGAAGTTTGAAATCAAAGTTATCTTGATCTTGAGAGGTGCTTACCAGATTGAGGAAATGCATTATGTTTCATTATCTCAGGTTGGACTCTTTCATTTTTCTTTCAATCGAAGTTCTCAGAAATCAAAGAGCTCCCTGCCTGAGACCAACACTTGAACTCTATGTAAGATACATAGAAATGTTCCATTGAAGTTCTTTATCTAACAAACATCGAGTTAGTAGAGAACATAATTTTCCTCTCCTCAGTTAACCATTTTCATACGTTATAGTATGTCTTGCTTTTGATCTCTTGGCTTTATTGGATTCCAGAACAATAATTATTCAACTAGTCTGGTAGAGTATCTATGTTTGTGTTGTTACTTGAGGTAATATCTATTGGGAAGGTGCACCATTCCCCATAAAAGCGAGTATGGGTTAGCCATACCGAAGAGATGTTATTTGGGCTGCGAATTCTATGTTTATGAATTCTCAGGCTTTACTTGTATGAAAAAGTATCCTCATGCCAGGTTGTCCTGACAAACCCCTGAGACCTTAGACACTCGAGGATAGTGTCTTGTAGGCATTTAAGGTCTCTCTGGCATTCTGGTTAGACCAGATTGTGCACTGACATGAGGAAGAACTTTCTATTAATTCTGATTTCCTGTTACATAACTGAATTGTAACCAAACATGTAACCGTCGTCATGACAACGTTTGCACGACCTTCTTCGCTTTCCTTTTCCTTCTATCATCTCTTCTGGGAATAATCTTAGATAATCCAGTTTCAGACCTTTTGATATGCCTAAAGAGTTTTAGTGCCTTTCCTTTGATTAGTGACTGGAGTTTGAGTTATTATCTGATGAAATTTTTTGGTTGGAATGTGATCTGTTGAGTTTGCTGTCACTCATGCATCTCATGATTTTGAAATGTTTCTATTTTTAGCAGCAATGAAGTTGTCCAGTTTATTTACTCGAGACAATTAAGTATAACTGGGCGTATGTAAGTGTTCTTAATTCTAGCTTTAAAATAACACGTTACTCTTTTCGAAATCAATAATACTTTGTTTTTCTCAACGGCTGCACTTCTTGGGTTTATGGGGTGTTTAACAGCTGTTATGCCATTATTAGTGGACGATATTTTGTGTCAAATGTATGTAAAGATGTTTTACTAGTTTAATGGTATTGCTGTTGATAGTGAGAACAAGATTGATGTGTGAATCAGTTGTCATCCATTTTGTTTTTGCTGTCCTACTCCTACTGTGTATTACAATAATTTAAACAATAGTATCAATAAAACGTAGTATAATATATGGAAAGAAAGGGGAGCGGAAGAAGAAGAGAAGGGAAAAGGAGAAAAAGGAGGAAAACTAGTCGAGAAACGGTAGAAACGACTTACATGCGGTGACGTGTGAAACAAACATTGCTTTTGTTGAAGAAATGTAATCAAGGAATTTTCGAAGTTGTTTCTGAGAAAGTTTTTTTTAGTGCAGTGTCATCAGCATATTCTAGATGAAACCGATACACCAATGCAATTAAGTTCGGATATTTATTCGATATATAATAAAGTGTCAGGACCCTACAGAATTTAGAGTGATTAAATCGCTAGTACACATTTGGAAAACAACGACAGAAGAATAAAAATAAAAATTATACACGAATTTATGAAAATAAAATTGCTGCTGAAAGAGACTGTTTAGATTTCAGGGCGTTACACCATATTGTCTGCGCTGAACTCGCAGGTGTGACCCCACGAGACGTCAAGAGTAAGCTCGAATATTACTGCTGTGATGACTGGCAAATGTTGAAGTTGAGAGAAATTGAGTACACGAGAAATCGGGGCAACACAAGAACAAAGTTACCAACATTGAAAATTCTCCCCTCAAGGCGGTCGACCGCCCATACGAGATCGGACAGTATTTTACGATTAAGCAAACATAACTTGTGGGAGACTTTGACCGATCGACGAAGACGTTTACAACTCTGACACAGAGTTTGTTAAAAGTAGGTGAATTCACCAGCACTGTAACTAATAATAGTTGTATAATAAATAAACACGCTATGTCCTCCATCGAGCACTCTTTTATAATCACACGGGCTTCATTGGGTTTACATCTAAGACACCGATCTATACAACAATTATATATATATATATATATATATATATATATATATATATATATATATATATATATATATATATATATATATATATATATATATAATAAAATTATTGTGAATTATTTCACGGATTTCGGCCTTTTGGATTATTTTGGACCATCTTCCAATTACGCGATTTCCTTGGATTTTACTTGTGCGAATGGAAAATTAAATTAACTTCTTGGACTTACATTTTTGGATTTTACCGTCATTTTTTTTTTTTTTTTTTTTTTTTTTACACACAGTGATCACCACTTATCAAGGCCCGGAAGCCACTCAGGGATAAGGGTTATTGCAAGTACATTACGTTAGTGTGGAGATTTGATGAAGTGTTTACTTAAGGGGGCGGTTCATTAGGAATTTGTTAACATTGGACTTGAGCACATCCAAGTTGTAGTGAGGTGGAAAGCAGGCAGACGGAACAGAGTTCCACAGGCGTGCAGTTCTAAGAAAGAAGCTTCGTTCATGGAATCCGCGTTTTGATTTAGGCACAGATATAGAGTGGGGGAAATTTTTCACAGTGGATTCAGCTAGACGGGTGTTTTTCGTGAAAGATTGGCGAGGGGGGACCAGAGATTGGAGTTCAAACGAGCACCTGCCATGGAAATAACGATAAAACAGGGATAGGCTCGCAACGTCTCTTCTGTGGGAGAGAGGTTGCAAGGTAGAGAAAAGGGCATCCCCCACTAAGCCACAAAGTCTACTTTGTACTCTGTCAAGGCAGGATAGGCTGTTTTTAGCAGCTCCTGCCCAGATATGGCAACAGTATTCCATCCTTAGACGTACTTGGCTTTTATATAGATAGAGAATTGCATCAGTAGTGAGATATCTTCTGGAGCGGTAGAAGGATCCCACCATCTTTCCAGCGACCTTGGCAACAGACTTGATGTATGTGTTCCATTTCAGATCAGGAGTTAAGGTCAAACCCAGAAGCTTGTCAAAACCTCACCCAGACGAGAGCCATCCATCACAATTGATGCCAGATGGGGATCAGAGCGTTGATGATGTAAGGATAGGAGTTTGGTTTTGGATGCATTAAAGGTAACCAGCCACATCTTCCCCCACTGAACCACGCGCTCGAGATCAGAGGAGAAAGAATCAGAGAGAACTTTGTCATTTACAACCTTTGATGTGTTGCCGTAGATGGTCGTGTCATCAGCATAGATGTCAACGAATGATTTAAGTATGTGTTTAGGGAGGTCATTGATGTAGATCAGGAAGAGAAGTTAAAGAGGGCCTAGGATTGACCCCTGAGGGACTCCAGCATTTATATTGCAGGCCTCCGATTTTTGTCCATCTACCACTACTCTTATGCGCCTATCGGAGAGAAATGATTTAATGATTGAGAAAACATTTCCAGTTATACCATAGCTGGAAATCTTGTGAAGTAGACCCTTATGCCATACCTTGTCGAAGGCCTTTGATATGTCAAGAGCAATTGCCCTAGAAAGGAAGCCTTTATCAAGAGATTCACTAATCCTGTGGGATATAACCGTCAGCACATCTGCGGTAGATCTTGCAGAGCGGAAACCATATTGTGTGTCACTAAGAAGGTTATTCCTGCTGAGATGGTTGACTATTTCTTTATTTAATATGGATTCCAGCAACTTACTTATAACACACAGGAGACTTATTGGTCTGTACTGAGAGGGAGATGACTTATCACCTGAATTCTTAAATACAGGGCAAACTGATGAGGTCTTCCAGGGAGTCGGAAAGCACTTCTCCTTAAGGCAGTGCTTAAATAGTTTCGTAAGTATGGGAGCAAGTTCTGGTTGAAGCTTTTTTAACACTATAATTGGGATGCCATCAGGGCCAGTTGCTTTACTGGAATCTAGGTTCTTGATTAGCTTGGCGACCTCATGCACGGATATTTGTATGTTACCTAGCTTGTTCTGTGTTATAGGAGGAAATATGGGGAGTTGATGGCCTTCATGGCATAGGGTAGAATTAGCTGCAAAGTTCTTTGCAAATAGTTTGGCCTTGTCTGACGCTGACGAGATGACCTCTGGTCCATTGATAATGGTTGGGATAGAACGCACACTTTTGTTCAGGATCCTATTTGTTATTTGCCAAAACTGGTGGGATCCAAGCCGCTGATCAGCTACCTTGGATTTAACAGACTGGGCATATAGCTCTCTTGCATTTTTTATTACTCTTTTACAGTGGTTGCTGGCAGTCCTGAAAGCAGGTTTAGTCTCAGTGCATCTATTACTGGATACTTTACCTTTCACCAGACTATCCATTCACGTTAAGTCACCTTTTTCTTCACCATATTCCCTCTGCTTCACTTTTTGTTATCAAGTAAGATCTTTGACTTACTTACAGTTTCATCAAATACTTTTGTATGCAAAATCTGATCCCGCATTTTGCTAATTCCTACCCTCTGATGAGAAGGAAGGTATTTCTTCGAAACTCTGCGGATTAAGGACTATTCACTTATTATGTGTTTCCTTTTCAGATTAAGTATGTTTTTAATTCTTTCTCAAAGTGTTTTTAATATGTTTTATTAACTATTTGCTCTTATATATATATGTATATATATATGTATATATATGCATATATATATACATATATATATATATACATATGTATATATATATGTATATATATATGTGTATATATATATGTATATATATGTATATGTATATATATGTGTATATATATGTATATATATATGTATATATATATGTATATATATATATGTATATATATGTGTATATATATATGTATATATATATGTATATATATATGTATATATATATATATATATATATATATATATATATATATATATTTGTAAGACCAATCATCACTGGATTTCCATACCAGTATATCTATTGCATTACATTATATGGGGCCACAAGATATTGCACGGGATACTTTCCATCAACCGTACTTATTAACTCATTTCACCTGACAACTCAAATCTACATAATTGACTGATTATTTATCAAATAATGTTTAGCAATTCCAGACACTTGATGCTCCTCACGTGCCCGACGACCCGTTTTTGCTTCGCTTTGTTTTTGTTTTTAACTAAATGGTCAACGCCCAGAGTCTACTCGACAAAAATAATTAAAGTGATCGTCCATTTGATGATGAACAACACTATGAGATAATTGAAAACGATCATTGGAAATCATTTTCTGATGAAAATTTATTTGAAATAAGCCAAATTAAAAACATGTGCATACGTCATCATTCATAGCGTTTCACTCCATCTTTAAGTCCATCGTTGGGTAATGTCCGACGCATCCCTCAAGTCCACATCGGAGCATGCCTCGCTTAGGAGACAGTATGTGCGGATGTATGCGATAGTCTGCACGTCGATGCCGCAGGGACATCAAGTGTCCTGCACATAGCCCCTCTTGTGCATATTGTTTCGCATTTTAGCAACCTTCGCTCAGGTCCGATTGAGTGTTTCCCACTCATTCCTGGAGAGTTCAGAGCCTGCTCGGAAGTCTTCTTTTGGTGCCGAAAGAGCTTCGTTGTTGTTGTTGTTGTCTTGGACTAATTCATTCCACCATGCAGGCGGAAGGGCACTGGTGTTTTTCATCTGAGGCCTGTGACAGTGACAAAGCTCTTGCGGGATGGTAATCGCTGCGGCACTTCGATTACTTTGAAGTCATTTGATTGGCTTTCAAGGCATATTTCCTCCGCATAGATAAACCTGCAGACGTTACGGAATGTCGGTATGTTATTTGTATAGATGCTGAACAGTGTGAGCCCAGAACATTGTGTGAAGTCTTTTTTCTGCGCCCTCCACCTGCTCCTTTTCTCCTGGCATAGATAAGACAGATTGATACATCTCAGTGTTTAATTGTTTAATTCATCTTAATCATAGAATATCCCTTGCTCTAACTAGGTGTTGCTTTTTGAAGTTACTTTAGACGAAACACAGGAGGCATAAGCATGCCTATTTATCCTTAGATTTCATCTGTCTTCATTAAGATTTCTGTAATTGAAAGCAACTTCAAATCTTTCCCCATGTTACATTATCGAACTAACCAATCACATAATTTATATGGGGTCATAGTTGATTGCACAAAACATTGTCTATCAATCGTACCTATTAACCCGTTTCACCTGGCAAATCATATCTATGTGCTTAACTTATTATTACCAATGTTTAACAATCTCTTTCACATGACTTGACACCTCTCGTGTGACCGGCACCCTGGGCTACCACTATCTCAGTTTTCGCTACGTTGCGGCAATCTTAGCGTCTTTTGAGTAAGCAGAATCATTTGTTGCGATGTTTCATAGAAAAAGAAAACTTTTGTTCAAGTCGAATATTTGTCGCCGGGGGGGGGGTAAGTTATGTATTCCCGGCTGACGAGGACGACGACGGCACCTAATATCATTACAGCATCGAGATCTTGTGTATCATATGGCACAGTCCGCCATTAAACCCTGCCTGCCTCCCGCTTTGTAATATTATATCACACCTTTTGTGCGTGTAAGAATCTGCGAACGATCTACTTTCTCGATGGAAAAACATCTAACAATCAGCACCAGTTCTAATAATAAAATGAAACATTTGTGAAATAGAAAAGCGAGATTCCACCATATTGTGTACTAGTTGAGATATCCGTCCCAAGACGGGTTCTAAATTATATGCTATTCTTACGTTCTTTTTATTAGAGGGTGATAGTAGCTAAGTGGTTAACGACACGGAATTACTCACTGGATGTGCCAAGTTCGAATCCAGTTCGTTTCACCGAAACACTTTCATCAAACCCACGCTTGACCTTGTGTCTAACCTTTTCGTTCTTTCGATTCTCAACAGGAGTCCACATGGACTACTAGGGTACATATTACAACAGGTGCATGTTACAACAGGTACATGTTACAACGGGTACATGGTACAACAGGTACCTGTTACAACGGGTACATCGTGCTCCTTTAAGATAAAGCATAGATATATTTTTTTTTATTATTATGATTAAAAAATACAATAAGTTATGGCCGTCCACTAAAAGCTAATACGAGGAAAAGAGGTCGATGGTTTAAAAAATGCTGAGAATCACTGATCTAAAAGAAATATAA
>NC_136521.1:18932003-19132003 GCF_053919585.1 Euprymna scolopes | reverse complement strand
CTTTCACAAGAAACACTAGACTAGCTGAAAACATTATCAATAATTTTCCCCACTCTTTATCTGTGCCTAAACCTAAACGTAGATTCCATGATCAAAGCTTCTTTCTTAGAACTGCACGCCTGTGGAATTGTCTTCCGTTTTCCTGCTTTCCAGCTGTCTATAATATGGTTTTCTTCAAGTCCAACGTGAACAAGTTTCTGATGAGCCATTCCACTTAAGTTAACAAATTTACCGAACTTCCATTACTATCGATTACTATATTGTCCTTTTGACTACTCTACACTTATCCTTAAGTGGCCTATCGGCCTTGATAAGTGGTGACGCCTATGTAAAAAAAAAAAAAAAAAAAATCATCTGTGTGGATTTCTGAGTTGTGGCGGAAGCTCATATGCCGAAATACACCAGAGAATCCATCATACAGGGTGGAACCATAAATTTGTTGCCTTAAAGAAAACAACAGCTTTATTTTAAAACTTTTATTGAAAAAAATCGATTCGGGTAACTTGATTATGTAACAGAGCTGACATCTATTCAAGGTAGCCAGCTTTAGCCTCAATCACCACCTCCATACGGATCAGGCTGACTTTGGTGTTGTGGAAGGTCATGTTGGTGATGTTCTTGACATATGACCAAACAGAATTAGTTCAGTGGGCTCACGTGGGGGGGAGGAGGGGGGCAGTAAAAGAAGCATACAAAGTCTTAGCACTCCTTCTGAAGCCAAGCCTGGATCTCTTTGGACTTGTGGGTCGGCTGCCACAGCCAGGGTCTGCCAGCAGCCACCTGATTGTACCAGGGGGTCACCACACTCTTCAGCACATACAGGTACACTTTGATGTCGGCTTTCAAGCTGACTTTGAAGATGTGAGGTGGCATGATGTGGCCCTCACTTGAAACCACACCAAAGACCATAACCGTGGATGAGCTGTGCCCTCAAGCATTGAACCATCCGGATTTGCATTTTGAGAGTGCTGGCAATGGTTTCGCTGTCATAACTTGTACCAGTAGAGAACATGGGTTGTACAGCGGTGAATCTCTGATCATGCTCGTTGAACATAGTGTCACTTTCAGACTTGATAGAAAGCTTCTATCGCTCTTGGGGTTTGTATACAATTGGTCAACTAGTAGATGGTTTTCATCAGACGGAAATGGAATGTCATCTTTTCTAGAACGACAGTTTTATCGTTTCACCCAAGTATATATCTATCTATATTCCTATAAATTTGTTTGTTTTTTGTGTGTATTGATATTTATATTAAAAACCCTTTTTTCTATTTATTTTAAAACAATACAACTTTGTTATATATGAGTCATGAAATTGCATTCACTAGCAAAAGATCTAACTAATTTGCATATTCTTTTAAACATTCATTTTAATTAATTCCCTATTAGTTTTTTTCGTTTTTTATATTGGATGATCATATCAAGTTTACCATTATGTGTAATTATATTCATGCAGATATTCTACTTGATTTATACTTGCGTAAAAAGTTTATAGTAAACACAAACGTCTTTCTATACATATTTCTGTATGCATATATATATTTATATATATTTGTTTAAAAATTTTGCCTACCAAATTCCTCTGTCAGTTTATAGTCTACAGACATGAAACTTAATATATAGGGTATTCAAACCCATGCAAAACTTTATATTTGGGTTTTAGCTGGGAAAATTGGCGCAAAAGTGTGACATTAGAAAAATGGAATTCACCAGGTGATGGTCGAACGATGGCATTACGAATATGCATGCATAACGTAATAGCTATTTGGTTCATGCTTTAATTTTTAGCCTTGCAGCAAACATGTCTTCATAGCTCAGACATTAAAGTCAAAGGAAAAAGTAAATCGTAGGCTAAATGTTTTGGTTTCGATTCTCGGTGGTGGCGCATGAGTCATTTTTTTTTAACTTTAAATCATTACTATATATTGGGTCCAATATAATATAATAATAACTATATATTGGGTCCAATATAATATAATAATAAATATGAAATCTGCATTAATGAAAATATCATATTAAAGCATATTTTACGACCGGGCAATGCCGGGCCATTTGCTAGTATATATATATATATATATATATATATATATACTAGCTGTACGCGACCACACATTGCTGTGGCTCAATAAGGTTAAACAAAAAAAAGAGAGTGTATATTTCTTATATGCATAATTTCACAATACTTTTGGTTCGATTTTCTGTGTAGCTATAAAGTTTTGCCCACTCTAGAACATGCAACATGTAATTATCCATGTGTTGTAAGGATTGTCATTTATTGGATTGGCACTTCATGATCACTGTGCTCAGGCATTTAATTGTGTTAATGCCATAATATGAATAATCTGCACGGATCAGAATTTTGTATCTTCCATAAATCAAAAACCAACCTTCAAGGGACAATACTTGAATTTCAACTACCATCCAACATAAAAAAGGAATTGTCCAATGCTTACAACATCGTGCCAGAATATGTGATAGTGATAACACACACCAAGAGGACATGGACAACCTAAGAATAACCCTCCACCACAATGACTAGCTGTTACAAGTGTTACATCAGCTTTGAAAAACCAGGAACAAACACTAAAGGACAATATCGGAAAATTCGCCACAGTTTGCACACCACACATAAAGAGCCTATCTGAAAAAATACTTTAAATATACAATCCATATGACATCAGAATAATTTTTAAGAGTGGCTCGACTCTCAAAAGACATACCTAGTATGAGTCAAGCCCCTGATGAAAGTCTCATGACAAAAACTGTATATGGGAGATGCAAATGCAGAAAACTATACAAAGATGAGACCAGTTACCCCCTAAAAGACAAGGCTAGAACATCATACAGCCGTGACACAGGGAGAGGTCAAAAAGTCAGGACTAGCTGATCACATATGAAATGAAAAAGGAACACACTCCTTTTTGTGGAATGAGGTCAAAATAATTGAAATAAGATTGAAAGTTAGACGACTTTAAGAAGCGGCACTCATGTAAAAAAAATAAATAAATAAATAAATAATAAACAAACCCAGAGATCAACAGTATATGGGAACCTCTAATTATGAAGAAAAACAAAAATTGTACAACCTCTCCTTAAAATTTCAATGATAAAAGATAATACCTTGTCAAACTTCATAAAAATTAGCTGCCTTTGTCAACCAAATTTTTTTTCACACATACAAAACCACGGCAAAAAAACAAAACCAACTTCAAAAATAGAAAACCATCTAGAGCCACTTTACTTTCTTTTCCAAGATGGCAACTAACATGCAACATCAACCAAAACGTTGCGCAAATAATAATCAAGATGAGAACAATAGTCCAATCAAAACAAATAATAAACAATCAGCCCTCATCTAAAAAATTCAAAACAGTAAAACAGTCAGGTATTAATTTATTTGACCTGCAAGTGTCTGAAGTACTTCCCTACTGATTAGATTTCAAACACCATTTGCATTTTCTCAATTTATATAAAAAAAAGAAAAACTCATGGAGCTTATTGGCTTATCATCCATGTTTATTATCCAATGAAAATTACTTGTCAGTATCAGGAAATGTTTGTTAGTAGAGAAAACATTGAACCGGATATAAGTAATTGATTAAATCAACTGCAATTTCAATTTCTACATTTTTAAACACAGACTGAGAATTTCTATAAATGACTGAATAGCTAGAATCAAATACTGAAGGAGGTAATTGATGACCAAATTTAACAAATTGACTTTCTTTTATTATATATAAATAGTTTACATAAATTTATTAGATTTCAAAGTCAGAAAAAAAACGGCCTTTTTAAAATTAATAATGGAAATTGGAGTTGAACATTGGGAATATTGGTAAAGTGAGGACCATGCTATCGTCAGAATTTTCCAGAAAATGTCGGTGTGTGCAAACGTTAGCCAATTTTTTCAATAAAATTTTTCTGTTATTATCAAAATAATTAAATGAAAAATTAATTGAAAAATAAAAATAAAATGAAACTAAGAAAATTAAAATTTAAAATTTAAATTTAAAAAAAAAAGCACTTATTGTAAGAAAATTTTCATGAATATTTTTTACATAAATGTACATACATTGTAAGGAAAATTTTATAAATAAATATACATAAATGTACATACATGGTAAGGAAAATTTTATGAACATTTTTTGAATAACAAACAACTGATAATAAACAAAAGATTTTTAGATTTTTTTATAAGATTTTTCTTTTTTTGTTGTCCAAATCAAGATAAATCTTAAGATTTTTTTATAATAAATCAGTAGTAAAAATTGATAAAAAAAAATGTTTTCGTAAATGACTGCGATTTCATTGGCTCAACATTGTGTGCCCTTTCTGCATTTTACATAAACTGCCTTGAAAATTCTGAAGATAGCATGATTTTCATACTGCATAAGGTCTGGAACATTGACTTCCCTGGCTTAGGGATTGGTGTGGCATGTTCTAGTTCCATTGGGACAAGTGAATAACTTTTAATAAAAGTTTCAATCAATGTTTTCTGTGCAACTATGGCTGAAATAGTAATATACATTAGAATCCCAAGAAAAAAGAAAACTTGTCGTCTGCAAAAAGATTGGTTTGACACATACGTTGTGTAGGAGATTCGAATAGTCAAAATCAAAATAAGTTTCTCAGCCTGAGGAGGTGGATGGCAGCACGATCTCATGTGTTTGAAGAGCAAACAGCAAAGAAAAATTTTCTAAGCAATTCTAACTAAAAAAAAAAAAAAAAAGTCAAAATTGTGTATTCAGGAAAGGGCAACAAGAAGTGATTCTTTGATAAAAAAAAAAAAGTTATCCAAACCAGAGTTGCACAGAATACACTTTCCAGTTTTCTTTTTTAAACCGGTTATATATGTATGTAAATATTTTTTGAAATTTGGAGAATATTGTATATTTTTGTAAAAAATTATAACAGTTACAGAGAAGATATTTGCAGAATAGATTTAGTAAAAAAACATTGAATTTGTGATCAGAGGACATAAAACTTCATGTGATTCGTCTGCAACCAAGTAAATTGCTGGACGAGTTATTCTTCATGTTTGTTTGTTTTTAGAAATGTGTTAAATGTGGCAATATTTTCAGAGGAACCATGATGGACAAAAAAGTTCTCTCTAGGTACAAGTGCTATGTAGTAGATTGAGCACAAGAGGGTATTTGTTATTTGTCTGTCTGTCAATCTATTTATCTATGTGTATTATCGATATATTTCTTGAACTAGTTATCTATTTCTGTATCTATCCATCTCGATCTAAAATTTATAATTTTGTGACTGAAGGTGACAGTAGGCTTCCCAGGAGGCTCTGCATCCATTTTTTTTTTTCATCTCCTCGTGGTCCCAATACTTCACAATCAGTTCTGATGAAGCGAGCTGCTGCATTTGAATTTGTCCAGACCATCTCTACCCATTTTCTCATTCAGATGCTGTTCCAATTTTCTCAAGACTTTATCAGGTTCAGAAATGATGCCAAGAAGGAAGCATTACAATGCAAAAACTCCATATTTCCATCAGTGTCAAGTGTATCCATCCTCTGTAAGTTAAACGCTTTGTCAAACGATTTCATGACACTTGCTCTGTCACTCATAAAGCCAGTCAGATTCTGTAATTTGATTATTTGTGTACAGATCAGCCAACTCTTGGACAGATTAAAGGCCACATCAATTTGAGTATCTGAATCTTCTTTGTATACAGAAGTGAATCCACATATAAGGAACTGACCACTATCTGTTGAAAGTTGGTGTCCTACAATCTTTTGGTGATTCCTAGTTGTGCCATCAGAATGCAAATCTACATTGCTTGACTGTAGTAATGCTTCAGCTATTTGTTGTTTGGCTAGGACATGCCCTTTGTCAGCATACCAAAGAGATGATCTCTCTGATGGTCTTTTGGATCTATAACTGTGAAATATGTTTTACTACAATGTCAATTACCTTTCCACAATTCTTGTCAGATACTTCTGCTTGCCCTATCAGTTCAATGACGCACTTTATGACATCTTTGGTATACCGCTTGCTATTATGTTCCCTCATAGCAACATTCTTCTCCCAGGCCTGATTAAGCAAATCAACTTTCAACTGTTTGATTTTCAACTTCATTATTTTTCTTTTCTTGTGAAGTTTTCTCGAATTAGAAATAAGGGGGGTTTTTTTCAGTTGCAGTTTCAACTTCAAAATTTGTTTTGACATTATTTGATTGGCCGCTCTTTCCATCTTTTCTTATTCAGTTTTTACCCCCATCTTTTCAAACACTTGTGCAATGCTGAGTGTTTAATTTTTGAACGCTCCTGATTTCTCTGCTGCAGAGTAGACAAGGTACTTTCTAGTTTAATTTTATTTTCCTCATATTGCTGTTGTAATGATGACAATAAATCTTTGTTTTTTTTCTCAACTCTTCATCTTTCTGCTACAAATGGTCATGAAATGAATGTATCTTTTCTGTCAGTATGTTTCTCATGGTGTGGACTTTATCTTTGTTCCGTTTTTTTCTGCATATATTCCACTTCTCCCCTGAATTATTTTATCTGAATGGTTTTTGACCCTGGGAGCAATGGTGAATTTTCTAGGTGGCTTTTATTATCCTTAGCCGGATTTTGTTGAATAGCAGTCTCTTTTTACAAGCTGGCATAGCTTTTACAATAGTTGTGCTGAACTAGATTTTACAATGGTTGTGGTGACATCCTCACTGGTTGGTTGACACCAGTAATATACTTTCAGAAAGTCTTCATAATTTTGATTATGATGCCAAGATTTACAGAGATTTCTAGATTTTGTCTGAATTTTATTTGTTTCCCAAATAGCTGCTTATCAATGGAACATCCAGATAGATACTCTGCAGCCGGGCATATCCAGGATGATGGAAATACCTCTTTCTTTTGTTAGAAAACTAAGTCCTAAATGATGCAATTTGTAAGTGCAATTACTTCTGGTCGCCTTGAAAAACTTGGACTAATCAGTTCATCTCTTGAAATACCAGCACATGACAAATGCTCTCCAACAAATTTTAGGTTTATCAAATAAAAATGTCTGGAATCCTGTTTTGTGTTTGCATGTACATTTGAACTGTAAGCATTTAATATAATTTATGCATATGTTTTTGTTTTTTAGAGCAGTAGCAAAGAAAATGCATTTTCTATGTTAGTTTTGTATATTAATAAAATTAAAATTCTTTTGCTTTATGAAGCAGAAGGTATAAGAATGTAAAAATATTAAACTTAAAGTCATGTTTATTAAAAATAATTAAAAATGAAATGTGCTGATGATATGCCAGCATCAGATTTCCCATATGAAAATGAGAATTTCTTGCACTAACATGACCACAAAAGAACGAGTTAATATTTATGAAGAATTATTGGAAAATGCTGAAACCATTAGTTCTGGAGTCTTTCTATTAAGGAGAAATCTTTCTAGACTGAGGTAATTTTTTTTTAAAAATGGAATATGCACCAGGAACAACTTTTGCGTTTACATGTATATGTGAACTGGAAACATGCAATATCATTTATGTGCGTTATTTTATTGCGATGACCAAAAAATGTCATTTTATCTTTGTCAATTATTGAAATTGTATTTTTTTCTGAAATGGTCGAATTAAGAACTCCCCCACCCCTCATAAAAGAAATGAAAAAAAAAAAAAATCGTACAACATAAGGTATTACTTTTCTTCTGAGATGATGAAAAGAGCAATAACCCCCCACCCATTTCCAAAATATAAGAAAATTGTAGAAATATTTACCTCAGTCTAAGAGAAAAACTTTGAGAATTCCTCCTAGACTGAGGTAAATATAAATTTGTTCAAAATAAATATTTTAAAAATGTTGAAACTATGTTTTGTCATCTCTACTCTTTCACTGTTTGAGAATTTCTTCTAGACTGAAGTGATTATAATTTTTTTTTTTCCAAAATGAGTATTTTAAAATGCTGAAACTTTGTTTTTCATCTTTCCTTGTTTGAGAATCCCTCTTGGACTAAGGTAACTACTAATTTATTTGAATTCAATGACCCTTACAAATTTTTTTTTTTTTTAAGCATACGAAAATAACGTTCCTATGTCGTAGGCATTTTTAAGGTGCATATGTACATGTGTTTAATAAATCTAGTAAAAAAAAAAAAAAAAAAAAAAAAAAAAAAAAAAAAAAAAAAAATCAACCAATTTTCAAGACTTTTGGATTAATTTATATTAAAATGTAGTTTTCGTAAAATATATGAGGGCAAATATTTTCTGTATGTGATCCCCCCATATATATGATATTACAAATTCCGAACAACGCATATAATCATATAATCATATAATGCTCATATTTTAGAAAACTGGAGACTTAAAACGCACATATTTTATCATTTACCATGAATTTGTAAAAAAAAAAGAAAATGATTAATATTATTTTTTTGGAAAAGAAATAATTTTTTCATTAATGTATACGGTACTCTGTTTAATACCAAAGAAGAAAAAAAAAAAAAAAAAAAAAAAAAAAATCTAAAAAATAATTTTTCAAATAAAAGATTTTAATTCCATTCTTCCAAACTTTCTCTCCAAAAGTATGAGAATGTAATTTACAAAATTAATACATGAAGCACTTAAATTCACTGTCAGCAGTCAACATTAATAATTTAATTTAATTTAATTTAGTTTAATTTAATTTAATTTAATTTAATCCAATCCAATCCATCCATACATACATACTGAAAACATCGCATAAAATTTTAATTTTTGTATATAAACAAATCCGGCACTCATCAAATTCTATCAGCGTTTTTTTACAATATTACATCAGCTGATATTTGGGCTTGACGATGAATGCCCTGGAAAAGTCTATTTTTATTAATGTTAACCAGGTTTAAAATGTTCTGTTATTCTGAAAAACAGCCAAGTTTGTTTGCATATTTCCAAACTGATAAACATTAATCAGAAATGACTTTTCCAGGGAATTCATCGTCAAACTGCAAGCAAGATGTTGAACTCAAATTATCAGGCTCAGTCAATTTCCATGAAGGAATCGCAAGAATGGATGGAGCTGATTCAACCAACTCTGGATGAAGGATACGAAAACGAGAAAAGGTTTTTAAAATAAAATTTTATTTCTTCCAGCTTTTATTTCGCGATTTCCCATAATTCAACTCCCATTCTTGCATGTGTAACTTGAAGATTTTCATTGTTGCTTGTGCATCAATGACCTACAAAAGAAAAAAAAACGTTAAAAGACAAATATGTGTATTTGAAAATACTAAGAGGATTAGCTTATGTTGACCAGGGAACATAAGAGGGAGTGCCTCAGGGGTCTATTCTTGTTCCTGATATTTATTAATGACCTCCCCGACAAAACTGCCTCTGAGATGGGTATATATGCTGATGACACTACACTCTATAACAGGCATGACAAGAAAACAAATGAACACATGCCTAAAGAAATGGCAAAAACACTAAAGGATGACCTCCAATCTGTAGTGGAATGGGGACATAAATGGATGGTCACATTCAATGCTGCCAAGACTAAACTGGTTTCCTTCAATAATTACAAGAAACCTTTTCTGTCACCAATAGCAATGGCCAGTGACTCCCTGTCTGAGAGTACATCTTTCAAACTGCTTGGCCTAACGTTCACAGGAAACATGAGTTGGAACAATTATATTGAAAACATTGCCAGGGTTGCTGCGAAAAAGATAGGCTCTCTCTACTGTGCTAGAAAACTACTGACACCTGAAAGTATTCTGTACCTCTATAAGGCCACCATTCGCCCATGTATGGAGTATTGCTGCCACATTTGGGCTGGTGCATCTGCTACTAGTCTCTCGCTCCTAGACAAGGTTCAAAAAAGAGTCGTCAATCTGATAGGCCCTGAACTGGCATTTAAACTTCAGCCTCTGTCCCATCAACGAAACGTTGCATCCCTCTGCTTGTTCTACAAGTATTTTAATGGTGAATACTCTGACGAACTGCAGACACTTGTACCCCCACAACATAGACACCCTCGACAAACCTGACAGGCAGCTAAATCCCACCCCCACACAGTAGAGATCCCTAGATGTAAAAGATCTTTCTACTCCAGTAGTTTCTTTCCCAGAACCGCTAGACTCTGGAATTCCATTCCAGGTTCCTGCTTCCCTAACTGTACTAACATGCAGAAGTTCAAGTGGAACGTGAACCGACATCTTGCTGACCAAATCCCTACATAGTGCCCCAGTAGTTGCTGCCCCTAATAGTAGCCCTCTACACCAAAGTGGCAATGTGCCTTGTTTGGGGTGAAAATGTAATAAATAAATAAAAATAAAAAAAAAAATTAAAAAAAAAAGAGAGTGTGCGTAACATTTTCCTTTTAAAAACGCTTCTCTCTCTCATAGTAAACTTTTACTTCACCTCATTTCAATACATTAAATGCTACGCAAAGCAAAGATCCGAAAGTGAATGTTAACAAGACCAAATTTATGATCAGTGATTGTAGTGTTGGAAAGTTGCAGAAAAACCAGTTTGTAATACTTGTAAGCATTAGATACACAAGAAATGGTATGGAATTACTGGCTGAGTGATTTATAACCAGTTTGTGTGCAAGAATTGTAAAACAATGGAGACAGATATGAGAATTCAGATGTGTGGAATGCATATTTGGATGCAACGATTCAAATTTTTTAGATGAGGATTCATAATTTGTATTATTTGGACTACTGGTCTCATAACATCTATGTCAATGTAACCTTCGATATTTTTCAAGTGCATCTTGTCAAACTAAAATCTGTTCAGAATTTCTAACAAAATTCTTTATTCATGAAGCTAGTTTGCTCTTGTTCCATCAGCCATGACCAGGTAGAAGTCTTTGTAATTGTATTCTTAGCATCATCTACACTGAAGATTGTCACTTAGAACTGATTATCATTTAGCACGTATCAGTTATGCCATAGGTTATCGTGTACTTATGGTGTACAAAGTTCCATTCGACAAGATATACCTGAAGAAGGTCGGAGGTTACATCCACCAAAACATTGTGAAAATAACATCACAGATGAGAACAGTAGTCTGAATAACCCAAATAACAAAAATATTTAAATGGAGATGCTTATGAGGTTCTTTAAAAGTTTTGTTAAATTGGAGCACAGGGAGGAGTTGGCGCTAGTATGACTGCAATAGTTGATGGGATAAGTTCAATGAATGGCATCGCTAATCATCAGAGCATTACGGCTGTTGACCAAGGGAAGAGTCAATCTAGTATGTGCGTGCGATGTAAAGACGTATGAAAGTGAAATCTGGCCAGTGAAGATTGTCTATACATGTTCCATGGATAATAACACATGTTCCATGAAGAGAAATGATTATAGAATGATACAATATATTGCACTCATACCAAAAACAGTGACATTCACCTGACGGTGGATTGAATCGACTTCCTTGAAGAGTTTCATGGGAATATCCAATTCACAAGCAATTCCCAGTCTCTTATATTCTCATCAGCAGAGATGACGATGTCAAATTTTTGCAAGGTGTCGATGTCCTCCTACAAACAGTGCCTGATATTCCCAAATGGTCACCCATTTGATACTAACGTTGCTTAACTTCAATGATTTTATGACAACTAGCGTGTCGACATGATTATGCCATACAATGGTGTAATGTAATTTAAGTCTGAAAAACAAGCTTAGATCTGATGACTTCAGAGGAATATTAAATCTGAACAATATAGGGAGATGCATGCAGAAAAGCAGACTTAATTTGATTACATTTAAAGAATGGATGAGAGTGCTTGGGTTAGTAGATGTAGAACAGTTGAGGTAGCAGGGTCAGTTGGTAGGGAAAAAAAAAATCAAGAAAAACATGAGGAAGTGAGTTAAGAGAAAAAAGGAATAAATAAAGTTAACATTTAAAAACAGTCCAACACATGTCATTGTATAAAACACGTGTTAAATCAAAGATTAAATTTTGTTCAAGTTTTTTTTTTTCTTTTTTTAATAAAATCCATATATTTGAAAGAAAAACAAATATTTTTTGACAATTTTTTTCAAAAAACTTCAGTGCACGATTTTTTTCTTTCCAAACTGATAACAAAACCGTCACAAATAGTACAGATAAATAGTCTAATCAATTTTATGAAACTTGTTTTGAGTATAAAAAAATTGGGGTCTTTTTTATGTATATTTGGAACACACATTTTTATTATGGTATTTGTTTTTTTTGCAGTCGATTATGCGATTCATATTAAGTGACTTTAATTCTTTTATTTTTCAGTTAATCTCTAAAATGTGTCATTAAAATTTTTTCAACTGCTCATAAAAATAGTAAGAGCATAATTCCATTTCAAATCGTCCAGAAATATGGAATTTTGTAATTTTTTTTTTTTTGAAATTTACACCACAGATAGAAAAGCATAAAAACTAAGAAATCCTGAAAATTTGAGTATCTAAATCAAAGCAGTTGTCAATCTAAAACATTTTTCGCTTTGTGTGAATTGCACAAGATATCACCTGGGCGACATTTTAAGAATTATATTTTCTTGAATATTTTCAATTTGGAAGATGAAGTGATCCTGCAAATTCACTCAGATAAGTTTTTGACACGAGGAATCCAAAAGTGGCATCAGATTTGCTCAAAAATGAAGATTTTTATTTTATTTTATTAGATTTGGAAATTGAAATTATTCACTTGTGCACTAATATGGAATTTTAAAAAATAATGTGGCAGATATGGTGTTTTTTGGATATTCATGAAGCCAATAAGTTCTAAATAGATATATTCTAACCCAGAAAACAGCAACTCTCTCTTTATCAGAAACCTGGAATGTGAGGACTAAAGGATAGAAAAAGGGAAGCAAGAGTAAAAATACAATATTGCTGGAAGTAAACCAAAAGTAAACTTTCTACTCTCTTTTCATATAACTTGACTAAAAACCGTCTCTCGACTCATTAGCACACACTAATCATAACCAAATGTTAATAGATGTAATATTCTGTTTATTTCATTCCGAGAATTATTAGGTCATTTTATCAACAGAACAATTACAATTCTCAAAAATTATGGTGTGATATAAGATTTGAAAGGGTTTTTACTGCATTTGAGTTGCACAAAGTTTTGGTTTTATACTAAAACCAAGTTTGAGTTTTACACCAAAACTCGTACAAAAAAAAACAAAAATTAAACTTTACCGAGTTATGTTGTCCATGTTGAATTTCAACACCCAAAAATTTCTGGGTAAGATTTTTTAGTGAAGGAGTTCTTCCTTCGAAAAGTTTTCTAAATGGTTTGTATCTTGATGTATCTCGCAATTTTCTCCAAGGATGATCCAAAAAAAGAACCTACGTTAAATAAAAGAAAATTATTTTAAACTTGCTGGAATCACAGACAATAAATAATTCATAGGAAAATTTTGAGGTAAAAAGGACATAAAAAGGTTTTGGATGTCTTGAGATGAGGATTGATTTTTGCATTGAAATATAACAGAGCCACACCACGTGGGGTGAGAAAAAAATAAAGAAAAAAAACTATATTCTCGCTATTTAAATAGTTAAGTTTTTTCCTCCCTTTTAACATGTGAAAATGTTGTCTTTGAATATTAAGAAAAATACATTGGAATTCCATTTTCTTTTTTACAAATGAAAAAAAAGAATAAATGAAGGAAGGAATTTCTGAAGGAAAAAAGAAAAAAAAGTAAAATGAAAACGTTGTACAAACTATAAATGAAGACATTTTATTTGGATTTATTCATATTTTGTGTGAATATTTGAGGGGTTTTTCTGGCTTTATTTTATTACCTCAGCGCAGGTTTTATTAAAATTTTTATAATTTTTTTTTTTTTTTTACATATGAAGGTATTTAATTCGAGCTGCTAGTGCTGCTAGCAGCTGCAGGAGACACATATGCAAATGACAATGCCAGTGCACAATGTGATGTCACAGCAGAGGAAAGAGAAGACAAAAAAAAAAATGCGTATCGGGGGAGATGGATGTATGGCCCTGTGGTGGCAGTAAGATACCTGCAAGTGGTGTCAGAGCAGAAGGGTTTTGTAAAGTCCACAATACACCAGATAAACTAAAAGACTTAAAATAAGAGACAATGCATTATTTTGGAAGAACCATGAATAAATGCATTTCATTTCAACGGAAAAAGCTGAACCGAATTACTTCCTTTTTTTTTTTGTTTCTTTGAAATTAGTCGCTACATGCAACATGTGTGTTCATGTTAACATGTAATGACAATGTTACAGAATTTTCAACCTTCAAAACACTGTCGCTTAGAAATGATTTTTGGAACAATATTAGCCGCTGTGTCATAAGTCCATGTGGATGATGTAACAAGAACAATCTACCTCCATGGATTAAATAAACACTTATGTTGGAAATTATGTACCGATTCCAGCTAACGTGTGAACATAAAATATAGTTGTTGTTGGTGAAAGAAGACGAGAACAAGTGGCGATTTACAAATCAATAAGTACATACATATATGTCTCTATATACATATATTTATTCAATTGTATTAGGTACAAATGTCTTGTTATGTCTGCGACAATATTCATTATTAATTTCGGAAAAAAATTCCCTTTTCAAATGGTGGACATGACAGATCGATTCAAAGCTTGCTAGATGATGGAGCGAAAGTTGGATAGCTGTGTGGGGCCTCGGAGCAAATGTGAGGAGGGGATTTATGTATGGTCTAATTAGGTAATTAACATGTTTATATTTTTATTTATTTTTATTTTAGTTTATAACTTGTTGCTTTAGCGTGACCTTTTTTTAATTTTGTATGTTCTCTATTTTGTTGTCTTTATTATTATTATTATTATTAATTTTTTTTTTATTCCTGCTGATATGTGGGATGCCTTGGTAACTTCCACTCCATCATCCAGCATGCTTTGAATCAATCTGTCACGTCCACCATTTGAAAAGGGAATTTTTTTCCGAAATTAATAATGGATATTGTTGCAGACATAAAAAGTAAGACATTTGTACCTAATACAACTGAATAAATATATGTATATAGAGACATATATGTATGTACTTATTGATTTGTAAATCGCCACTTGTTCTCGTCTTCTTTCATCAACAACGACTATATTTTATTCCTTGCATTGTGATAGCCTTCTAAATCTCTACTACATACCTATCCCACACAATGCTTCAAGCAAACTACATATCAATTCTAACACATAAAACAATAAAAGAAATCTGAATGAGGATAAATAATAAACATACTTAAAATAATTTTAAAAAATGTTTAATTTCATTCTTGGAAATGATGCAGCATTAGTTTATGTAACACATGGTCGACTTTTTTTTATTACACTTCGCTTCCGATAGTTGGTGAATTGTTGACTTGGAGCTGATCTCTTCAAGTGTTCTGCTTTTTTCAGCTTTTCTTTTGATTTGAAGTCTTATATTTCCCATATGCTAAAATCGAAAAACCTGGAACACTTTCATCACTGAACATAAATTGAATATTTTTAAGATGATGCGAATGCAATTTCGTGAAAACCACTGTTTGATACGAAACAGCAATAAATTGATCAATAGAAGAATTCAATAATTTTCAATTAAATGTTTATCAATATAGTGTGTTGAATCAGAACGATATGGAATGGTGTTGGGTTTTAAATTTTCGAGGTATCCCTCTTTTTCAAAATCAAATCTCCACTCACTCTAAAGAGTGTTTTCATATTTTAGTCTTTCAGAAAATGCTATTTTATTTGATATTTGTTGGAATATTTATTAATATTTATTATTAAATATTTTATGTCTGCTTATTTTTTTTAAGCTAAACCGTTAAAATTTTAACTAGTAAAAGGAAGTTACTCGTCTGAATTAAGTACTATCTCCTTTAGTGAGAAATAATTTAAGGTTTTAGTTTCTTCTTTTTTGTTTTTATTTTATTTTTTTACAGAGTCAAGCGTGGTTTTGAAAATCCATCACTTAACTCCAACCAATTTTTATCGATGTGATTGTCTTAAAGGTAATATCTCTATTTGCCTCCGCACAAGTGCAAAGCTAAAATACAAGGTTGGTTTTTGATATAGAGAAAATCCAGTTTCACAAAAAAAAAAAAAAAAAGACACTAGATTAGGACAAAAATAAAAATTGAAGGTGCTTATACAGCATGGGTCACATATAAAAATTGTATTCCAAGTAAAAGTTTTTCAATATACTTACACATTAGGTAAAAATAAATTTCATCAAGAATTAGCAAAACTGATCAAGTAAATGTTAATCTATAATACAAATCTCACCTGTCTGTTTGTATGTTTGTTTGTCTAAAACTAAAATTGTGCACTTGGTCATTATCAAAGTTTCTTACAGCATTTTTCGCGGTGTGTCTCATACCCGCTTCCACAGACAACTGATTTGAAAACCTCTCAGCTTGAAAAAAATGCGACGTCACCATTCCACTTCCTCCCATGAAGTGTTGTATCGATGTTATTTGATTTGCTGCTGCTTGCCTCAACTTTATGTCACCTGTTTAAAATTTCATCTTTAAGAACCGATTCGGTTTTACAGATGCAAGTCATTATAGTGTGTACTCCGTGCGTATATGTCAAACTTTATACTAGCTGACTTAATTGCTATTAGCATTGTGTCTTTAACATTTTAACATTACAAAACATTACTAAGACTGTGCATCCAAATCGAATACCTTACATATAAAATTCCAAAGAAGATGTACACAAAAACAATTGCTGATGATCACCTACTCACATGGGCAGCAGTGACAACAAGTCATGTGACACACGATTAATTCTGATGAAGATGAAAGAAATTTGTGTTTTTACCTTCAAATCATTGCTGACTGCATGACCAACAAGAATTTTATCTTTTATTAAATCGCTAACTTCTTTCTGAACAATTTGGAATTCTGTACCTGGAATAGAAATTGAAAAAAAAAAATTATATATATATATATATATAAAGCTGTGTGTGTGTGTGTGTGTCTGGTCACGAATAGGCTTCTATATGGTTGACTATTTTAAAAAACTGATTACATATAATGATAGATGTATCGAGACACAGGAATGGCTATGTTTGATCTGGCAGAACGGTGATCCATTAAAATTGTGGGGGTCTGCGTTCGCGCCTGGTCCACAAAGTATGGAAATAAAATATTTAAAAATTAAAAAAAAACGTTTACAAGTGTTTTTGATATAGATGTACATAAGAATACTTTGATAAGTATGTTTTAACTTAAATAGGGATGGTATAATAAAATTGTGGGGTCTACGTTCGCGCCTGGCCTCCATAGAATGGAAATAGGCACAAACTTTAATAAAGACTTTTCATATCTATCTGCGTAAGTATACTTTGATAATTATGTTTCAGTTTGAAGAAATATGGTATAATAAAATTATGGGGTGTTCGTTCACATCTGACCTCCATAGAATGGAAATATGTCACAAAGTTTAACAAGGTTTTTTAATATAGATCCACAGAATATTGTGATAAGTGTTTTAGTGTGAGCAGGTATGGTATAATAAATTATGGGGTTTATCTATTTTATTTTTACTTTCATCATATTTTGCTTTGGTTTTGATACCCCCAAATTCAACCGAAATTTATAACCCTTCCTTTTCATAACCTATCATACTTTCATAAATCAGAGTCCATTTTATGTAGGTTGTTTTTGAACACAGTCAATGACGGATACTTTTGTTAGTATATATATATATAATTGTTTAAAACAATATCAAAAATGGATACAGGAGAAACAGTCTACTTGATGATGGTTTCTGGTTTTGAACTCGGAAATTGATAAACTGTCTTTATCAGAAAACTGTTACCAATTACATTTTAGGTTGGATGTCAGGAGGGATGGGGGGGGGGGTGAAGTAATAATTTGTTTTTACTATTTTTTTTTTTTTAATTATTAAAATATAAAATCAAATTGCTTTTTATGATCAGAATTTTTATTTATTAAAAATAAATCAAATAAAACTTTTGCATTATTGAAATGTTCATTTTCTTGTGTTTGAAAATATGTTTTATAGTTCATTTAGTATTTTTTAGAATTGGAATTTTTTTGTCTTGTTTAGAAAAACGTTTTAAATAGTTTATATTATGGAAATATTTAAATATTTTAAAAAAATTTTAAATAGTCCAATAGTTTTTATAAAAAGGTAACAAAATATAACCGTCATAGTAATAACATTCGATAGAGAATTTTTGCCCCAAAATTGTCTTGTATTCTCCGATAAGGTAGCCTCAGGCAATAAGTTAACCTCTTATCGAAGAGAGAAGGTAAAACCTAGAAAGATGAAATTCCTAGAACTGCACGGAACCATACCTCAGCCTAACAGAAAAAAGGCCACTTATTTCAAATGGATAAGATTGTTGAGAACATATCTTTGACCTGAGGGTTCTAGTAGAAAGATGGACAGTTTGATTTGGAGGAGATAAGATATATATACACACACACATATACATATATATATATATTCAAGCATGTCTGATTGAACACAACAGAGTTATTCTTTTCTTCCGATTTTTCTGGATATCTTTTTGATTCGCCGAACAGTCTTTTTTATTTCATTAGGCATGTTATATAAATGGCACCCAAAAGATGTTCAGCTATATTCTACTGAAGCACTTTCTATCGATGCGCTCGATTATCATCAGGAGCGATTGTTGTTATTTTCTTTTTCTTGGAGGCTTAGTGTATTTATAGTTTTTTTTTATTGATTAAAAGGTGTGTGCAGGATGGTTAAGGATGAATTATTTTTAATTTCGATTTTATAGTTTATTTATTTAGTTTCTTGTTATTAAATAGAAAGCGCTTGAGTAAAATATGGATGAACAACAACGTTTGGGCGACATTTTATACAACATGCCGACTGAAATAAAAAAAGACCGCTCGGCAAATCGAAAAGATATCCAGAAAAATAAAAAAAAAAGAATAACTGTCATGTTCAAATAATGACTTGCTGCCAAAACATACAAATATATATATATATATATAGGATTTAAGAGGAAAACATGGATAAATGATGCGGAGGAGTATTGCAATATAGTTTATAAAAAAAAAAAAAAAAAAAACACTAAGTAGACAATTGTTAAAAGAAGACCATTAGAATCGATAGCTCACACTCTTGATTCCAAATATTAAAACGGTCAAACTCCTATTTCACAAGCCTTGTTAGTACGGTGACAGTACTTGTTATGGGATAAGCTGATCTAATAATTTCAAGAATAAATTCAGAGACACTAAATACAGTTACATCTAAAACGTTGTGGCAGAATCAAGTGTACTTCTGTAACATACATTTGTTAACTCACTTTTTGTTATTTCTATCACTTTGTTTGATTTGATTATTACAAGCACAACATTACAATATGATGATAACATCACATTGTTTTTTGTAATTTTGGCAATAAATGCTGAGCAGCAAGAACTTACCATTTTCTAACTTTTCCGGAGTAATTCCACTGACAGCTGTTCGATAATCTGTTACAGATTCTCTGGGTTTAACAAATTTATCGTACACACAAATATCATTTTGATCAACAAGAGAGACTCTGGCTAACATGTTGTCTTTCCCATCAGGACCCGTACCAACCATTTCACAATCAATAGCAACATATTCTGAAACTCTGAATGAAAAAAAATAAAAGATTCTTGTACATGAAATACATCTGTTTCTTTGTCGCTTTCATCAGCAATAGCAGTTTTGTTTTTGTCAGCAATAGCAGTTTTATTTTTGTCAGCAATAGCAATTTTTTTTCTTTGTCGCTTTTGTCAGCAATAGCAGTTTTATTTTTGTCAGCAATAGCAATTTTTTTTCTTTGTCGCTTTTGTCAGCAATAGCAGTTTTATTTTTGTCAGCAATAGCAGTTTTATTTTTGTCAGCAATAGCAATTTTTTTTCTTTGTCGTTTTTGTCAGCAATAGCAGTTTTATTTTTGTCAGCAATAGCAATTTTTTTTCTTTGTCGTTTTTGTCAGCAATAGCAGTTTTATTTTTGTCAGCAATAGCAATTTTTTTTCTTTGTCGTTTTCATCAGCAATAGCAGTTTTGTTTTTGTCGTTTTGTTTTTTGTTGTTGTAGTTAATGTCAGAAATTTTGTGACCAAGAAGATTTAGAATTTGGATAATTTTGATCATTCTTTTATGTTAAACTGGCGAATTTGTATAAAAAAAATTTGAAAAATTTTAAATTCTATATGCGTTAAAGAGTTCAACATAAAGATTCCCAAGTTTGAGAAGACAAATCTAAAGATGGTTGGAAGTCACATCGGCTGAAACGTAAAAATAACAACCAAATTGAGAATAGCAACTCAAATAATCCGTAATATCTGAAACAGGTTTACATCGTATTCAACAGCCAATATAGCAGCATAAAGAGAAGCTTTATCTCAATTAACCTTTATCTTCATACCAACCGTGACACAAGCAATAGTTTCCTTTGCGGATAGATTCATCACATAGATGCGACACGTTAATAATGCGGTTCATCCGTCAGAACAACGAAGGTATTCCCATTATCCTAGGAATGATGGCCAACTCGTGCTGGGAGTTTGTTTAAAGTGTATCTGGTTTGCGCAGAGCAAACCTCACTTTCTTGCCCAAAACCAGCCTGATCCAGCGGCAAGGCAGGATAGAAGCAACTGGAGGCCAGGTGAAATGCAAGAACTATTGGAAGTGTTCACATCTTCTACATACAATGCTTGGTATTCCCAAATGGTCGCCCATCTGATACTGGCCATGCTCACCATTGCTTAACTTTGAAAACCTAACAAGAACCGGTGTATCAACATGACTATGGCATATATCACATTAATAATTTGATAATTTTCTATCTTAGATCTTTTGCTTTTTGGAAAACAATAACAAAAAAAAAAAAAAAAAAAAAAAAAAAATCATAGTTTATTAACAATTTGGCTAAGTAATAATCTAATAACTAAATGATACCGCACTAGTTAAATTTAACTTTCAAAATCATATTTAAAATTTTGGAAATTAGGAATTATTGAATAAATAAAAAAAATCATCCTATGGACAAAAATCTGCATGCACCTGAGAAGGGGTGATTTTCAGATCGTCTAATGTGGCGTCTTTCCGCAAAGGAAAGTCAGGGAGGGGGTGGTTAGCAGGGTTCAGTGTGGAGTTGGAGGCAAATCGACTGGCAAAAAGAGTCACCAGCCTCTGTCCATCGACGAAATGTAGCATCCCTCTGCCTGTTCTACAAGTACTTTAACGGTGAATGCTCTGACGAACTGCAAGCACTTGTACCCCCCCCCCGACGTAAATACCTCCCACAAACCCGACAAACAGCTAAATCTCACCCCTTCACAGTAGAGATCCCTAGATGTAAGAGAGCCTTCTACTCTAGTAGTTTCTTCCCCAGAACCACTAGACTTTGGAATTCCCTTCCGGCTTCCCCAACTGTACTGACATGCAGAAGTTCAAGTGTAACGTGAACCGACATCTTGCTGCCCAACTCCCCACATAGTACCCCTGTAGCTTATATCCCTGATAGTAGCCTCCTACATCAAAGTGGCAATGTGCCTTGTTTGGGGTTAAAATGTAATAAAAAAAAAAAAAAAAAAAAATCTTTTAAATGAAATCAAACGGGAAATAACACCAAAATTGAAAAAAAAAAAAAAAAAGATGGAAAATAAAACAAGTAAAAAAAATTTTCTTAACAAAAACAAAGAAAAAGTTTTTTAAAAAAAGCAATACAAAAAGAGAAATGGTATTAAATTAATACTTCATTAATCGTTGTAATATGTTATGTTGATATGTAGCTGTAAAATTACAAATCAAATGATCAGCTTTAGAAATGAGAATTTGGGACCCAAATCCAGAAAAGATTCAAATCTTCAAATTTAATCATGGTTCTTTTTTTTTTTTCTTCAAATTTTTAATGAGTTGAGAAGTGTGAAAACTTCTGGTAATACTTAATTCCCTTTAAAAGGGCTCCACATAATTGCTGACATTCTAAATATCGTTTTTATTGGTGCAACAATTTAATAATAGGCAATAAAGTAATGTAAACTAATGTTTTTGCTTCCAGCAGCAAAACAGAATTCAAAATGTCAAAATATATTTTTCTATTATTTCAATTTACTGAAATATTCAAAAAAAATTTGTAAACGAAAAAAAGATGAAAAATAATATTCAACAATACAAAATATCCATAAAATTTTTAAAAATCTTTTCTTTCTTTTTAAATTTTGTGCCATTTATAGGTGTTCACTATTAATGAAATATTTGAAATACAAAATCCTAATAAAAACTTCAAAATCGAAATAGATTAAATTTTCTTTAATCTGATCAAGATATCTTAACTATTTTTGTAATATATTTTTTGGTGTTTGATACACAAATGAAATATGACTGTTTGAAATACAACAGAGAAACTATCTGATATACTGACATATCAAGCAAAACTTTGTGTCGACCAAAAATAATGGAAGATTAAGTAGAATTTTAGTAATAAATAAAATTAATTTCTTAATCAAATTTTCCCTTATGCATGATAGTAGATTATGTCCCTTCTTTGAAGAAGCTAGGCAGTCTTGTCCTCTCGATTTTGTTGATTAAGAATTCGTGTTAGAACGATTAATCAAAATCGGAAAAATCAAATCTTTTTGTGGTATTTGAATCGCCATCGGGAAAATTTTAGCTTAATTTTAATTCTAATATCGTTTTTCTTAATTTTTTTTTTAAATAAAAAATCAAAAAAAAATGAAACAAACACAAATGTATTTATTTGTTAAAAATTGTTCATTTACAACAAAAGATTAATGACAACAGAACCACAGATTATAAATCTTATTCCCATAAACTAACTGACTAATTTAGATTTTTTTATTGGTCAGTTATGGCGAACAATTTAAACATTCTAGATTTTGCTTGCCTCTTTCATGAGGCAACTTTTTGCCACCTACTGGCCAAATATCTTTATGCTGCCTTTCAGGAAGTTCGCAGCTAAGTATTAAAAATTTTTTAATTCTCTGGACAATTTATTACAATTTCACCTGTGCCAGCGTGACACTCATTGTCTGGAAATAATTTTTTATTGCATTTTTTCATTTTGGACACAACACACAAGTGATGAAAATCCCATAATTTTATCAAAATCTTGAATATACATAAAGGGAAAACATTTAGAAATTTGTCAAATAAAGAATAAATTATATCTACATTTAAAGGTACCTTGCCACTCCCAAAAAAAAGATATTGTTATTGTAATTAACAGAAAAAAAGAGATGAAAAAACAACTATGCAACAAATATGTTACCAAATGCTTGCATAAATTACTCTTCAACTTATATGGATAAGATTATTTGTGTTTAAACTTATCTTAAAGCAATTTTTAGTTCAAAATAAACCTAGTGTCCACTCTTAAGTTAGAACAATAAAATACCTGTCCATAAGCCCTGATATCCGCTTAAAATCGAAAATGAAACAAAATGCTTGTAGAAAAACATTAAATAAATGTCAATCATGTGAAAATGTAATTTTCAACCAGTATTTTGTTTAATTTTTGATTTCTGGGCGATTATAATAGATAAGATTAGTGGTAAAAATTTGTGAATGTCCATAAAAAGTTAGAATCATTTGAAACTGATGGTCATTATACATTAAATTTATATACGCAACTTCCTCAAAATTCTAAAATAATTTTTTTTTTCTATTAGCCACATAATCATCTAAAAACAAAAAAAATGCAGAATCTCATTTTGAGGGAGTGATTAAAATGGCAACTTAAACTCACTAGTTTTTATTTGTTTATTTATCTCGTTTTTTATTTTCTGCGGTTCTTTTTAGGTGTTGTACAAAGTTGCCATTATTAACAGTATTACTATTATTATCATCTGTGTTATGATTTAATTTGTTGTTAAGAGTTATCCCCCTTGGGATTGACATTCATAATAAAAGCGCCCTCTGTTTCATTTTCCCGCTCGATCCTTTCAAGAGCGTACGTGTATTTTACAGTTAATAAAACCTTTCTAAAAGGCAATTCTTTACTTACTGATACTATTCACTTCAATTTTATTAACTGTAAAAAAAAAAAAAATAATGGATCGAATCTTACGTCCCGACAGATTCGAGGTGGAACCTACATGCCCTAATTCCGAAAAATCCTATAGGCATTGGAAATTAACCCTCCAGAATTATATCCGCTCACATAATAACGGATTAATCGAAAACACTTCAGATAATTTCTTTGCCTTGATCAATTGTATTTCAGCCTCTGTTTTCGATTTAATAAGCGATAAAACCGACTACGATAGTGCATTAAGAACATTGGACGCCGCTTATTTAAAACCTGAAAATATTGTTTATAATAGATATCGATTGATGACGACGAAGCAACAAACAACACAAAATATAGATGCCTTCATACTACAATTGGAAATGCTTGCCAAAACATGTAACTTCGAAGCGGTTTCTGCTGAAGAAAACAAAAATCAATACATTCGGGAAGCTTTCATCGGCGGAATTTCTTCTTCGTCCATCCGACAACGACTGTTAGAAAAACCCATCCTGACTTTACAAGACACATATGCCACGGCCAGATCTCTTGAACAAGCAGAAAAGCATTCGATAAGCTACGCAAATAACTTTACTGTAGCAGCTACAAATAATCCTTCGGGCTACAATCGTATAGCTGTGACTAAAGAAAATATGCATCCAAAAGGGGTTTGTTTTTTCTGTGGAAAATCACGTCATCCTCGATATTTATGTCCTGCACGAAACGCCGAATGTAAAAAATGCAAAAAAAATGGTCATTGGGCTAAAGTGTGTAAATCTTCTATTTCTAACACTCATACTGCTGTTCTTTATGACGACTCTGACTACCCCTCACCTTCTCTATCCTGACTAGGAACTAACTCCAAAGATGTCACATTCACTCAATGCCAAATTAACGGGCACTTCGTGAACGCTATGGTGGACTCCGGCAGTGTAAAAACATTCATTAATGAAAATACTACTAAAAAACTTAAACTCTTCACAATACCTAAAAACAAAACTATAGCTCTGGCTGCTTCCGATCAACATGCTAAAATAACTGGCGAAGCTGTCGTGGATTTAATACTGAAAGATAAAACCCATTCTGGAATAACAATTGAAATCATTGAAAACCTTTTCATTGATTTAATAATCGGAAAAGATATTTTAAAAAAATATAAAAAAGTAACACTTAAATTCGACGGTCCTAGAGACAAACTTATAATTGGAGCTATAAACACGAATAATTTTTTTCCTACCATAAACGTTCCACCCCCTCCTCTCTTTTCTAATCTTTCTCCTCATACTACTCCTATTGCGATAAAATCCCGACGTTACACTTTTGCCGCCAACAAATTCATAAAAGAAGAGACTGCTAGAATGTTGAAAGAAGGCATAATTGAACCTTCGATATCTCCGTGGCGAGCGCAAGTTCTTGTAACTTCGAATGAGAATCATAAGAAAAGAATGGTAGTCGACTACAGCGATACCATTAATAGATTCACGGAACTAGACGCTTACCCAATGCCTAATATCAATAAGATGGTAGACGACATCGCTCAATATAACATCTTCTCTACTCTCGACCTAAAATCTGCTTATCACCAAATACCTATAAATCATGCTGATCGTAAATTCACTGCGTTTGAAGTAAGTGGCAAACTTTTTCAATTTACTCGTCTTCCTTTTGGCGTCACCAATGGAGTAAGTGCTTTCCAGAGGAGCATAGACTATATTATAGAAAAAGAAAATCTAACCGATACCTTTGTGTATGTTGATAACGTAACTATATGTGGAAAAAATCAAGAACACGATTACAATCTTCAAAAATTCTACAAAATTGCTAAACAATATAACATCACTTTAAATGAAAATAAAAGCATAATTTCTTCTAGTTCTATTACTCTACTCGGCTACACCATAGAAAATAATCAAATAGCTCCCGATTATCAAAGACTAAAACCATTACTCGAAATGCCACCTCCGCTGAATCTTAAATCTCAAAAAAGAATAGTTGGAATGTTTTCCTATTACTGCAAATTCATTAAAAAATTTTCTGATAAAATTTTATTACTAAATCAAAACAAAGAATTTCCACTACCTCCATCTGTATTAAAATCTTTTCAAACATTGAAAAATGATCTAAAAGACGCCACTTTAATAACGGTAGATCCAAATAAAGAATTTGAAGTAGAAACGGACGCTAGTAACTATTGCATTGCTGCAACACTAAATCAAGAAGGTCGTCCTATTGCATTTTTTTCAAGAACTCTCAATACTAACGAAATTAAGCACCATGCAGTAGAAAAAGAGGCAGCCGCTATTGTAGAAGCTCTCCGTAAGTGGCGACATTTTCTACTCGGCAGGCACTTTAAAGTCATCACAGATCAGAAGAGCATCAGCTTCATATTCGACAATAAAAGAAAATCAAAAATTAAGAATGACAAAATATGTCGTTGGCGTATAGAATTATCCCAATGCAATTTCACTATAGTTTATCGACCTGGACCTGAAAATATTGCTGCTGACACATTCTCTCGCATCTCTGCTCTTACTTACAATCTACAAGATTTTCGTGATTTACATAAACAATTATGTCATCCTGGTGTTTCAAGACTAAGCCATTTTATAAGAACGAGGAACCTCCCTTTTACTTTGGATCAAATTAAGAATATTACTGACTCTTGCTCATCCTGTCAATTACTGAAACCCAAATTCGCCAATACCAATGGAGGGACTCTCATTCAAGCCATATTACCTTTTCAACGATTAAATCTTGATTTTAAAGGCCCTCTACCTACTTCTATACATGGCAACAAATATCTACTTACTCTAATTGATGAGTATTCCCGTTTTCCTTTCGCTTTTCCTTGCAGAGATATGACAAGCAAAACCATTATCCACTGTCTAAACAAACTCTTTTCAATTTTTGGTTTGCCTGACATGATACATACTGACCGTGCTTCTGATTTCTTAGCAAGAGAAATAAAGGATTTTTTACACAAAAAAGGAATTGCTACTTCTAAAACAAGTAGATATCATCCTGAAGGTAATGGACAGATTGAAAAACTCAACGGTACCTTATGGAAGGCCATTCAAACAACATTACATTCTAATCAAATGAAACTACCTTATTGGGAAGACATACTACCGGACGCACTTCATTCAATTAGATCATTACTTTGTACTGCCACTAATATGACTCCCCATGATAGACTATTTAAATATAGTTGTAAATCTGCTTCCGGAATTTCAATTCCTTCTTGGGTTAAACCAGGCCCAATATATATTAGAAACCACACTAAAACAAGTAAACATGACCCTCCTGTAACGCCTGCCACCCTAATAGATGTCAACCCCCACTACGCTTATGTTCAACTACCTTCTGGTACTGAAACCACTGTCAACGTTCGAGACTTAGCTCCAAACTCATCAAATGAAGAAAACTCTAATAATAATCCTACTACTTCAGAGACTTTATTTGAACCTTCTACTAATGAAAACATTGGTCATGAGGAAGACAAAAATCAATCGTCTGATCTTGAAGAAAATCAGATTTCACTAAAAAATAATACTGAAAATCAGCATTCCTGCCAATCTGTGCGGAGGTCGTCCCGAGTTCGACAATTCCCTAGTAAATATAAGGATTTTGTGACTAAATACTGAAAAAACTGCAGTTTGGGTTCATATGTTATTTGTAAATAAAATGATTCTTATGTGATTGTAAAAAAAAAAAAAAAAAAAAAAAAAAAAAAAAACATTTGTCTATAATTAATTACCCCTTACTTGAATACTTTAGGACTGGGAAAATGTTATGATTTAATTTGTTGTTAAGAGTTATCCCCCTTGGGATTGACATTCATAATAAAAGCGCCCTCTGTTTCATTTTCCCGCTCGATCCTTTCAAGAGCGTACGTGTATTTTACAGTTAATAAAACCTTTCTAAAAGGCAATTCTTTACTTACTGATACTATTCACTTCAATCTGCATTTTGTTTTTCTTTCGCAGTAAATGAAATCAATCTATTAACTGACCTAATCTATATATTTAGGAGAAAAAATATTAAAATTCTTTCATAGAGGGAAAGCAGAGAATAGTAAAAAGAGACACCTCCTCCCCATATTAAGAAGGTTTTCTAAATAGTAACATTATGTAGAAACTTGACATGGGGATGGTCTTTATTGACTATTCTGTTTCTACACTGTTTCTTATTTTGCATATCAATCATCGATTCTTTCAAATTGTTTATGAAAATTTTAGATAGTGTTAACGATGAACAAATGCAATTTGACTTTGTTTTAAAAGAAAACAAAATTGTGTCTCATAATTTTCAATCGATTACAAGAAAAACATTCAAGAAAAATATTTGGAAAGATCTGCTCTTATAATATATGCCCCTCTTCCCAAGTGTATTTTTTTACATTTTGCAAAATATAAGTAGATATTACCTAGGGGTTTATCATAATTTGAACATTTTTTAAAAAAGCATTAAATCTCTAAACATTTAGAATCGGTACTTGTATCGGAATCTGGAATTCAGAAAAGAATTGGTAATTGTGTTGGAATAAGGGAAAATGTTGGAATCATCCCATCACTACTAAGAAACAAAAAAAATCAAACAAAAGAAAGAATGCTTACTTTTTGCTGAAAATTCGTCGCAAATTTGGTATAAAATTTATTGTGCAAGACATTGATTTCTTGCTTGGTGTAGCACTGGATTTCACACTGTCCGATTTCATTTCGATTAATGTTTTATCAACGTCATCAAACCAAATTTTACTTCTAAAAGAAATCAATTGGTAAATTAGAGTAAGAGGAAAAAAAATTTTTTATGTCAGACATCATTACAAAATAACAATATACACAAAAAAGGATAAGATTGGCTAGAAATTTTGTGTCGAATTTGAAAGCAAATGAAAAGTAAGAAAAAAAAAAATGCCATTAAATCAAATGCTCATGAATTGTGAATTTTGATATGTCAAGTTTTTTTGCTAGTTCTCGTATTGTGTAGTGTGGATTATTCTCACCGTCTTTGGTTATCATTTGTAGAGGATGGTTTGCCTTAGCGTTCTCCATCATTACGCCTAAAATATCTAAACTTTGTGAAGTGAAAATGAAATCAATAAATTTCATAATAGGTTAAAGTAGTTTGCTTGAAGCATTGTTTGATGTGTATATAAGAAGAAATTTAAATTTATAAAAGACAGAACAATGCAAAGGTGTGACGGAGGACTCAAACTGATGCAACTTAAGATGGAACCAACAATGCAGTTTTACTTTTATTGATCCAATTCATGCGTATATGCATAGCCACATTTTATATATATATATATATATATATGGTGATTGTCACTTCTTGACAGAAGACCATCTTTTCCCTTGCTTTATTGTTGATTACTCAATTATTTTCATGTATTTTTGAAAATATATATTTTTTTTAATATTATAATATAATTATGTACACATATATCCACTTATACACACACACACACACATATATACATGTGGAGATGTGATCAAGAATGTATCAATTCCTATTTTCTGTGCGAACGAAGGTGGCTCTTCAGACCAGCCCTGCTTTTACACAGTCTGTTGCAAAGGTCACACTTAAACTGAGATTGAGGGATGCCAACTGGTGCTGCTCTACTGTTGATGCTCATATGACGCTTTAGGCCTCCACTCGATTTATAGACCACAGAGCAAACAGAACATCTGTGCCCTGCATAGTTTACCCTATCAAATGGGTAGTACTCTCGCCAGAGATGGAACCCTGGATGCTGAGGTCAACTATAGGATACAGCGTGCCACTAAGGCTTTTGGTGGCTTAGAGAAGCGAGTATGGTCTGA
Organism: Euprymna scolopes; assembly: GCF_053919585.1. NCBI lineage: Eukaryota > Metazoa > Mollusca > Cephalopoda > Sepiida > Sepiolidae > Euprymna > Euprymna scolopes. Next base: position 19,102,248 of record NC_136521.1, on the reverse strand, counting down.
CAGGGGTATAACTATTCATACAAAGATCAGTGTCTATCAATCTTGTATTTTACCATCCCTGCTTTACACTTCTGAGGCCTGAACAACTTATGGTAGACACATAAAAGTCATGGAGAGAGTGCACCAGAAATTCCTGAGACACATTCTGGGCATCAGGTGGAGCACTTTTATATCTGATGTGGATGTTCTCATGCGAGCTGATGTACCTTGTATCAAGAAGTTGATTATACGCAACCAGATGAGGTGGGCTGGACATCTGATACATATATATATATATATATATATATATACACACACACATACACATACACGTTTTATTTACTTTTTTATATACAATATTTTACATGGAGGATGTTCTTACTTACGTCAGTCAGGTGGTGTGTCTGTGATGCTATATTTCAGCATGTCTTCCATTTCGTCAGGCGTGTTTTCGACTTTCAAACATGCATGGCAGATTTTATTGTAGATGGAGAACAGGTTCACAGAAATTGGAAATTAATTTATCGGTTTCAGATGCATTAATTTATTAATATCGGACGTGTTGTTACTCGATATTATTTGCAGTTATTTTTAATATTAATATTTAGCCTTAATTACTTATCTTTGTATTATTAATCAGTCTTTATTAGGTTATTTTATTTATTTGTTTGTTATTTCTGCTGTTCTCTTAGGATCGTTGGTAGTTTTCATTTCATTTTTAACATTGTTTACTATTATTGGCATTCGATATAGTTTTAACTTATATTTAACCTTAATGACCTTGTATTACTCGCTAGTTTTTATTTGTTTATCTCGTTTTTTTATTTTCTGCAGTCAAGTCTTATTTTTTCTGTGGTTCTTTTTAGGTGTTGCGACTTTTTATGACGAAGGGGAGGTAACTGTTTATATATTTTCATAGTTAAGAATTTTTTTAATCAAGGGGAGGTAACATTTTTCCTTTTTATCTTTTTTTTTAGTTTTCTTTTTCTTAATACTATATCTATACTCCTATAAATTTGTTTTTTGTTGTTTTTTTTGTGTATTGATATTCATATTAAAAACCCTTTTTTCTATTTATTTAAAAAGAAAATACAACTTTGTTATATATGGGTCATGGAATTGCATTCATCTGCAAAAGATTTAGCTAATTTGCATATTCTTTTAAACATTCATTTTAATTAATTCCCTATTAGTTTTTTTCGGTTTTCTTATGGGATGATCATCATCGTTAACTATTACGTGCAGACATTCTACATGATTTATACTTACATAATATTTGCATAAAAAGTTTATAGTAAATACAAAACTCTTTCTATATTCATATATACATATGTATTTTTGTTTGAAAAATTTTGCTTATCAAACTCCTCCGTCAGTTTTTGATTTACAGACATGAAACTTCATATATAGGGTATTCGGACACATGCAAAACTTTATATCTGTATCTTGGTCGGGGAAAATCAATGCCAAAATGTGAAAATTAAAATGAAATTTGTCAGGTGAAGGTCGAACAACAGCATAACAAATATGATTTAATATTGGTTCATGTTTTAATTTTCAGTTTTGCAGTAAACGTGTTTTCATCGTACAGTGATTGGCATCAAAGGGAGAAAGTCAATCGTAAGCTAAACGTTTGGGTTTCAATTCCCCGTGGTGTCGCACCAGTCATTTTTTATTTTAACTTTTTAAACTATTACTATATACTGGGTTCAATAATAAATATGAAATTTGCATTAATCAAATTATGATATTTAGGTATATTTTACAACCGGGCAATGCCGGGCAGCCTACTAGTTTAATGATAAAACATTAGGAAGTGTTTAAAATTGTTTTAAAGGTGAAAATAAAAATACTATTTACCAAAATTTAGGAAAATTCAAAAAAGAAAATACATTTGATCACCAGTGAGTGTCTTCATCCAGATCTTTAAATATCACTTCAGGGTGTTAATTGAATTTAATCAAGTACTTTATCCATTACGCCACAGGTCCTTGCCCAAAGGACAGTGAAGATTGGTAACCATTATTGAGATTATTTAAGAGGATGGTTCAACAAGAATTTGTTAACATTGGACTTGAAAACGACCATGTTGCAGTCATCTGAGAGGCAGTTTTATGGTATTGTGTTCTATAGATAGTTTTTGGAAGGAAACTTTGCTCACGAAAGTTGCATTTAGTTTTAGGTAAACAGAACTAAAAATCATTTACAGTCATCACCGTTATCCTAGAGTAACTTTTAACGTTGATAAAAAATATTTTTAAAAACACTTACTTTTCATTATTTTTCACCTTTTTTGTGGAAGGTGAATTATTTTCTGATGCTAATGATTTGGAAGAATTCTTATCCAATGACGTTTTCGATAGATTCTATAAGAAATAAAGATAAAAAAATTAATTTTGCTACTAAATTCAATAAATCACTTAGTCATATTTTTACTTACCATGATTGTACAAACCCTTTATATAGGCGTGCTTTGTTGCCAATTTTTGATTATTGATACACACGTGTTGATCCTCTCATTGTTATCGCTATGATCGTTCTGTTGAGCTGACAACAAACACTAAAATCTAGACACAGCCCATTAGATAAAACAGGAAAAACCACGGCATTTAGTGAGCTTGTTAATCAGTTAGACATGGGCAAAACGACACGTACCAATCCTTTTCAAAAATCACTAAACTTATGTGACTTTTGTTAAAAAAGATACCAACCATAAAGATGGGGTCGACTTTACAGAAATAATTAGTTGTACCCGGCATTGGTCAGAATGCAGTTTGTTGATACACTTTTTTAATTATATATAGAAAAAAAAAAGAAAATTTTAAATGTAAGGTAAACAACTTGTTATATTATTCAAATAGAAACACAAATTATTTCCTCTTTATCTTTAGGTGATTATTTTAAAAAATTTTATATTAATTTGCCTGCACTACAAATTTTTTTTTTTTATGAATTGTAGCAAATTAAGGTATTATATTCAAAACATCGTACAAAAAATTGTTTGATAAAAAAGAAAAAATTGTTAATTTGAAGGAAAATTTGATTTGTCAGCTGAAAAGCTATTTGTATCCGAGTTTAAAAATCAGACAAGAAAACTTGATAAAGATGACTTTTTCCTAAGAACTTGTTTTCCCTATACAAAATTGTACCGTTTCTCATTAAACTTATATATAATTATAAATTGAGACTGTTCACTCTGAATTAATTATGACTAGAAAAAAAAATTGTAATTTGTTTCTTGTGACTTTTTCACTGATTATTACCAGATATACATTTAACATAATTCACCAAAGACTTTGCAAAATTTTAAAACAACAAATCAGGATTCACCTTTTTCGCTAAAACAAAATATGCTTCAATTGAGATTTGAGGTCTTTGATATTCTAGGGTTGAAATTTAAGTTCGTCTTTAGACTGCCGAATGCCCTTAAATGTTCGCGTAAAAAAAAAAAAAAACACACGTAACAACAACAATCCTTTTTCTTTTCCTGTTTAGACAATCATAGAAAATCCGTCTTTCTTTCTTCCCATTGACACACAAATTTACCATACGTTCAAACGACTCTGAATCAACCAAAACATATCTTCCCTCGATGAAAGAAATACCAGCTTTTTTTATATGCTCAAATTCCATCATCTTAATTTGCATATGTCACCTTTTCGTTTCCTATTGCTTGGGTTTCAATTTTGAATGTCGGAGACTTTTTACAATATGCACACACCACCATTAGACGCTTGTTTCTAGATTTGAAAAAGTCGTCAAAAAACAAGTATATAACAAATAAATGTTATCAAAGGCAAGACAAGTTACTTTTCTACCTAATTGGATAATTTTCTAGTGTTTTTATTTAATGTAATATGTTTATTCAGCTCGAAAAACATAGTGTTTATCGATGTATTGGAAAATTTAAAATGGCGCCCGACTCTCTCTTGAATACGGTAAGTTTAGGGAAAGGAGTTATAAATAAAAAAAACTAGACAAAATACAGTTAGAAACTCGCTCAATATATGTTACAGTGACATAGGCTGACATATATTCGGTGGGATTTTAACAGTATTTTGTATATATTTTTTTATTTTTAACTCCTTTCCCAAACTTACCATGTCAAAGAGAGAGTCGGGCGCCATTTTAAATTTCCCAATATATCGGTAAACACTGTTTTTCGAGCTGAATGTTACATTAAATAAAAACACTAAAAAACATATCCAATTAGAAAAGTAACTTAGGGTTTGTATTACTGTACACATAGATTCGAAAAAGTTGTCAAAAGAAAAAATATATATATATATATATATATATATATATATATATATATATATATAACAAATAAACGTTATCAAAGGCAAGATAAGTTACTTTTCTGCCAAACTGGATATATTTTTTGTGTTTTTATTCAATGTAACATATTTATTCAGCTCGAAAAATATACAGTGTTTACCGATGTATGTATTCGAAAATTCAAGATGGCGTCTCACACCCTCTTTAACACCGTAAGTTTGGAAAAAGGTGTTCTAAATAAAAAACTATACAAAATACTATTAAAAACCCACCGAATAATATATGTCAACCTATGTCACGGTAACATATATTGAGCGAGTTTTTAACAGTATTTTATCCGGTTTTTATCTTGAATGTTCCAATACATCGGTAAACACTGTATGGTTTTCGGTCTGAATAAACATGTTACATTGAATAAAAACACGAAAAATATATCCAGTTTGGTAGAAAAGTAACTTATCTTGCCTTTGATAACATTTATTTGTTATATATTTGTTTTTTTGACAACTTTTTCGAATCTATGTGTACAGTAATACAAACCCGGTTTTTCTTCATTTTTGTTTATCGCCATAAATAGCAATCTGAATATGCACCGACGGTACTTCTGCAGTTTACGGTGCGATTTTTTAGATAAATTTTGTTTATTAAATTGTTAGACGAGAACAGTACAGAACAGTTAACAATCGTCCCTCCCCATATTAAGAATGGGTTTCTAAATAATAATTTAACCACCTAATTTGAGACGGGGGTGAGTTTAGAAAATTACCAAAATAAAAAAATGCAAATTGAATCAACAAGTTTGAAATGATACTCACACTCGATAAATCTTTCCAATTTGGAGAATAATCTTGCTTGTCAGTTGGCAGACATATACTTCTTTGACGTACTGGTGTAATTATAGAAGTTGAACCGCATTTCTCCGTGGCTGAACGTTTACTTAACAAGTTTTTACGATTCGTCGTGTTATCATTATTTGCGACTGTCGAACACGTGGTGGCGCCATCTTTCTTGTTTTTTTTTCGATGAATAATTTTTTTCTTCTTCCAATTTATCCGTTTCAACTTGAACGTTTTAGACTCTGAATCGGTTTTATTATTTGAGGTGACTTTCATTTTTCTTTTTTTTAAAGAAATAACTGGAGAATGTCTCCGGACATAAACGTATGAATTTATAAAGATTAAAGAGTTATTTCCCTTGATAAAATCATTTTAGGGATTTTTCATACTAAAGAGCTTCAACAATGCAGACTTTCTGTATGCGGACAGTTTGAACAATGGACGAAATAATGTCATTCACGAAATTATTTTATTTATTTGGTCCAAGTCCAGCATTCAACATAATTAAAATTATGATTTACGTCACGAAACAAAAATATCATATTCCACAAGTTACTTAAGTTGATCAAGTAGTCTCCTTTTAAAGAGAAAATCATTTTTTTTTCATATTTTTAACGCTTAATAGTATATCGTAGGCTGATTGAAATCTCTAATTTTTGGAGAGGTTGTTAAGGGGGAGATAACCACTTTATTTATTAAATATGGCGGATCAAGACACAACGTTCTCGCTTCCTCATGAAATTTGCTTTTCTTATTAGTAAAAAAAATTACTTGATCAATTTATGTGATTTTTTGGAATATGACATTTTCGTCCCATGACGGATGCATATATCATAACGGTTTTTCTGTATTTCTATCTTTTTATTTATTCATTTATTTATTTATTCTTTTAGTAGGAAAAAACGTGATCTGTTGAGTTACCTATTGAATTCTAGTTGGTTGGTTTTTGTTTTACGGCATATCAACCCTTTTCAGGTTATTTAATGCCGAATCCAGTGATTTTGAAGAAAAGTTTTTGATAGAATATATTTGTTTTGTTTTTTTCACGTCGGTTTCTATTCAACCCATAGTTGGGACCCGAGCAGGTACTACCACTCCGGGTCAGAGTGGACCTGGGAGCAATGGCCTCACCATCGGATATAGTTTAAGGTCATATCCAGGACCGTATTGAATTCTGGTTATATTTTTGGATTTGGGGGAAAGTGTATTTACAAAGCTAGTTAATTTCTTAAATAAAGGACAAAATTAGCCTCTTTCTGCCTACTGTACCTTTCTTTTACTCTACTTACGGGTGAAATACAAGTAATAACTCTGGTAATATTCATAAGTAATAACTTTGGTAATATTCATAAGTAATAACTCTGGTAATATTCATAAGTAATAACTCTGGTAATATTCATAAGTAATAACTCTGGTAATATTCCAATCTCCTATTTTACAGTTTTATTCCCTTCTGTTGTTGATAAAGAGAGAGAAAGAGAGAATGACTGAAGCAAGAGTAAATAGACACTATAAAATAAGTGGATAGACACTATAAAACAACGTACTTTGAGAGAGGCTAATAGTAATAAGCACAAAGAGATGGGTAAATTGATAAGTAAATAATTAGAATAATTAGAACAATTAAAATGGATTTTGTTTTCAAATGTAACCTAATCTCAAAAGGAATATTTTAATTTTCGATAATTTTTGTAGGGGAATAAATAAGAGCACCGGATTACCGGTGTAGGGTAAGGAGTGAGGTCCCTTGAGAAAAGCAAAGGAGAGTCCGTACACATGAGGCACGGACGCAAAAAGTTCTTCTCCTAAAAGACAATGTTGGACAGGCAGAGTACAACTCTAGAATACAGTCCTCACTCCTCCCGTAAACCCCACTATTGAAGTGAGTAATCTTTTTACCTTCATGTTCTGAATTGCAGTGTTGTCATGTGTTCATGTTTGTTAATAAATTCTTGTCGTTTATACTTGTTGTACGTTTAGTAATTATTAAAGCTGGTCAGTAGTTTTGGGAATTTGAAGAACCTAAACCCGTACCAACAGTGGTGACCCCAACTAGCAACATAGAATACGCAAAAGAACGTTTTTTTAAGTTTTAATAACAAAAGGAAAATGCGTAAAATTAAAGTTTATTTTTAAATAAAAATAATCCATAGCATGAATCCCGGCGTCAGAGTAGTTAAAAATAAATAAACAAAACATTTAGGTACGTAAGTTAAAAATAAAAAATAAAAAAATAATGACTAGTTACGTTTTTGTGCCGAGATTTATTTTATACAAGTATTGTTACCCTTTCATCGGGATATTCACATTTTTCTCGCACAACAAATATGGCCGACCGCGTCTTCTTCAATTTGCATGCGGCGCCAGTCTCGCGATTGGCTGATGTGAACACTACGTCACACTTCGTCTTCCTCTTGCTCTGTCCCTACTATTACTACTATACGGTGTCATCTAGCTAACTGTCGCTATAAATAAATAAATAAGATAAAAATAAATAATAATAATAATAATAAAAATCATAAATAAATGTGAAATGGCGTCGCCCACATTCAGTCTGATTCCAACGGATGTACGGAATGACCCTGCTTTGTTTTTCGCACAGCTAGATTTATATTTTCGGCAGAAAACGATATCAGGACAGACTGAAAAGTTTTGCCATGTGGCGACTATATTACATCAGGATGTTATCGTCGAGGTGAGAGACCTAATTATATCTCCTCCCACGGAGAAACCATATGACACCCTACGAGAAAGAGTGACAACTGCTGTGTCAGTTTCAGCACACAGGCGAATCTCACAATTATTAGAACAGGAAACGATGGGGGATAGCACGCTGTCACAGTTTCTAAAGCGCCTGCAGAAGTTGGCTGAAGGGACAATGGACAATAATATTGTCAAACACATCTTCCTACAGCGCATACCAACCGAGTATAAGGTGGTAATAGCTGCACAAGATGAATCTATGCCAGTGGAACGAGTGGCTGAGATAGCCGACCATATTGCCGATATAATGTCGACACGGTCGTCAACGGTGGCTGGCGTTCAGACATCGGAGAAAGATGAGCTACTCTCCAAACTAATGGAGGGACAGACCAGATTGGAAGCTCGCATGAACAAAATGGCGGAGGAGATCGCGAGACTTACCCTCGAGAATAAGCAAAGGTGGGGGGGTGCGCGCAGCCACTTCAGAGAACGGAGGCAAGATAGGACCATTTGTTGGAAGCACAAGAGATTTGGGGAGAAGGCAAATTCCTGTATCCCACCGTGTAGTTACAAGAGTTCGGAAAAAGCTTAAACCGACAGAAGAATGCGGCATCAACTGTCGGTGCATCTCATTCAGGCCGCCTATTGTATGTGGTGGACAAAAACTCAGGTACGTCCTTTTTGGTGGACAGTGGGGCACAGGTGTCTCTCATTCCTGCGACTGCAGCCGACAAGAAATCCCCTCCCTGTAAATTCACACTACGAGCTGTGAATGGCTCGTTAATACACACATATGGGGAGAAGTGTATGGACCTTAATTTAGGCCTGCATAGAACATTTACCCACATTTTTATAGTGGCGGATGTAGACAGTGCTATTTTAGGTACCGATGTTTTACAGGCATTCGGTTTGGTGGTGGATATAACAGGCCAGTGTCTGAAAGATCCACAGCGTGTGGGGTAGTTCGGACTGGTACTCCATTGTGTCCAGCAGTGGCACATGCAAACCAGGATAACGATTTTCTGAGTCTCTTGAAGGAATACCCTTCAATTTCAGTGCCTTCTTTCCATAGGGACGTTTTGCCACACTCCACCACACACTATATCGAAACAAAGGGTCCGCCCGTTCATAGCAAAGCTAGGCGCTTAGCACCAGAAAAGGTAACAGCGGCCAAGGCTGAATTTCAGCAAATGATGAAGTTAGGCATAGTTCGCCCTTCAAAGAGCGAATGGGCTTCACCTCTTCATCTTGTCAACAAAGGTGTTAACACATGGCGGGCATGTGGGGACTACAGAGCACTGAATGCAGTCACTAAACCAGATAGATACCCAGTACCACATGTTCAGGACGTGACAGCAGTGGCTCAAAATAACCGTTTTTTTACAAAATTGGATTTAATTCGAGCATATCACCAAATACCGGTGGAGCCCGAACACATTCCTAAAACGGCTATCATCACCCCATTCGGGATGTTCGAGTTCATGCGAGTTCCTTTTGGGTTGCGGAATGCAGCACAAACATTCCAACGGTTCATAGACCAGGTGTTGTCAGATTTGCCATTCGTCTGTGCATATATTGACGATGTACTTATTGCTAGCCAAACTAGAAAGGAACACATCGGTCATGTGCGACAGGTCTTCGAACGTTTGAAGCAATATGGGATAGTCCTAAACCCATTAAAATGTGCTTTTGGTCAATCCGAAGTAATTTTTTTAGGACACCATATTTCAGAGGGGGGAATATCCCCATCACCAGAGATGGTCAAGTCCATTCAAAATTTCCCTATCCCTGCCACAATGAGGCAGCTGCGTCAATTCTTGGGGCTGATAAACTTTTATCGTAGGTTCTTACCTCACTGTGCACAAGTACTTTTACCATTGACAAGTTTGTTGACAAATGTGAGGAAGTGTGACATTGTATTTTCAGAGCACGCGGTAGAAGCATTCAACATGATCAAGGCTATGTTGCAGGAGACTGCAAAATTGTCTCACATCCAACCCAACCAGGAGCTGTGCCTAGCAGTGGATGCATCCGCAATTGGAATTGGAGCGGTCCTACAACAAAAATGTGATGCAGACTGGAAACCCATTTCCTTTTTCTCAAAAAAATTAACAGAGACTGAGAAACGTTATAGTACATTTTCCAGAGAGCTGTTAGCTGCATTCTCCGCGATACGCCATTTCCGGCAGCTCTTGGAAGGTCAGCAGTTCCATATCCTCACGGACCACAAACCCCTGTAAGGCGCTTTACAGTCTTCCTCGGACAAATATTCTCCCAGAGAGATTCGCCAGATGGATTATATCCTTCAATTGACATCGGATATCCGGCACATCAAGGGAGCAGACAACATCCCAGCAGACACCTTATTGCGGGGAATTAATTCCTTCCTGTTGCAGCCGGCAATTGACGTCGACACCTTGTCTAAAGAACAACAGAAGGATGAACATTTACAAAATCTCCTGCAGAATAATCCAACTTCATTGAACCTAGTGACAATTACCAACCCTACCAGCCACACAAAAGTTGTGTGTGACACAAGCACAAACAAACTGCGACCATACGTTCCAGCATCGCTACGCAAAGACATATTTAAGGCAGTACACGGTCTATCGCATCCAGGGGCCAATGCCTCTGTAAGGCTACTAACAGACCGATATGTCTGGCCGCGAATAAAAGCTGATACAAGAGCGTGGGCGAAAACGTGTGTGGAGTGTCAAAAAGTCAAGGTCGGTCGTCACACGTGGGCTCCTCTAGGCACGTTTCCAGTTCCAGATGAGAGATTTCAGCACATTCATATCGACATCACCGGACCATTTCCGACATGTGAAGGTCAGTGCTGACATGTATCGACAGATTCTCACGATGGTTTGAAGTTCTACCGATGCCAGACATGACGGCATACACAACTGCCAGGACATTCCTTGCTGGCTGGGTGGCCAGATTCGGTGTACCACAAAATGTTACATCAGACAGAGGTCGACAGTTTGAGTCAGACCTTTTTCATAAACTTGCAAAACTTTTGGGCACCAAGAGTATACACACCACGGCTTATCACCCCCAGGCAAACGGCATGGTCGAGTGACTACATCGCAGTCTGAAAGCCTCCTTACGGGCACAGCTTACGGACAATACAAGGTGGTTAGAACATCTGCCACTAATATTGTTGGGACTGCGGACAACGGTGAAAAGAGATATGGAGTACTCAGCAGCGGAGGCTCTATATGGAACCACATTGCGATTGCCAGCACAATATTTTTTTGAAGCACCAAAAAAAGTTATGGACATGACAGCGTTTGTCGACCGGCTAACAACAAAAATGGCCAAGATGGCATATTCTCCCTCAGGCTCGAATAGGAACATGGTCCCATATGTACCTAAGGGTTTAGAGACTTGCACGCACATCTTTATCCGTGATACAGAAAGGAGGCATTCCCTGCAACCGCCGTATCGTGGCCCCTTTAAGGTTGTGGAGAGACAAAATAAGTTTTTCAAGGTGCTTATCAAGAATGAGGAACAAAACATTTCGGTAGACAGGTTAAAACCCACAGCACTGGAAGAAACATATCTGAAAGTATCACCCCCAAACGCCATGCCGGTAGATATGACACTTCAGAAAGTAGAAAAGAAAAAGACACGGTCAGGTAGACATGTCAGATGGCCAGCACATTTAAAAAATTTTGTGACGGTTTAAATAAAATTAAAAATGTTGCCCATTTATTTCAGGTACTCCGTATTTTGGGGGGGAGTACTGTAGGGGAATAAATAAGAGCACCGGATTACCGGTGTAGGGTAAGGAGTGAGGACCCTTGAGAAAAGAAGAGGAGAGTCCGTACACATGAGGCACGGATGCAAAAAGTTCTTCTCCTAAAAGACAATGTTGGACAGGCAGAGTACAACTCTAGAATACAGTCCTCACTCCTCCCGTAAACCCCACTATTGAAGTGAGTAATCTTTTTACCTTAATGTTCTGAATTGTAGTGTTGTCATGTTTTCATGTTTGTTAATAAATTCTTGTCGTTTATACTTGTTGTACGTTTAGTAATTATTAAAGCTGATCGGTAGTTTTGAGACTTGGAAGAACCTAAACCCGTACCAACATTTTGTTGTTGAATTTTTTAGATGAGGATTGAAAGTTCACATCATCTTATTTGCTCAACGTTTCATCAATGTAATCTCTGACCTTCTTCACAAGTATTTTGTCGAACTTGGGAATTTTTCTGTCAAACTTGCAATTTACTTAAAAATTCTACTCAACCCTCATGGATTAAAAAAGGCTTCTGTTCAAAATTCTGTGCAGATTCTCAAGTTCAACAGAAAGATTCCTGTGTTCAACAAGATATACCTTAAGGAGATTGGAAGTTACATCCACCCAAATGTTGTGAAAATAACGCTGAATAATCTAAATAATATGGATTTTCTGTGAATAAAATATATATACATATCATTTTGTTTTGTCAGACTGTAATACGTTTATTTAACATGTATCACCATCTTTGAAAAGAAAACAAAAAATAAAATATTTTTTAAAAAAAACAGTAAAAGACGATAAATTTTATTATGAGTTTGCCCTAGACTGTTTATGTTAGAGAGTAGTCAGGCAGAAGCAGTTGTTACGTTTATGGAATATTATTCCAAAGAAGCATGAAGAATTAATGTAACGAATACTAGCCTTTTAATTTTAATATTTATTTAGCATGTCTACAGAGCAAAATCACACGTGTCCTTCACATATTCTTGCATGTGTCCAAGAGAGAGAAAAAAGTAGAGCTAGCAGTTCTTGATTTTTGGATATGAAAATGTCTTTTCATATTTTTGTGTGATGAAATAAATTGTTCTATTTCTGAGGTCGTTACACAATAAATTATCTGTTATCTGTCTATCTGTTTATCTATCTATTTATCTGTTTACCTATTTATGTAGCTTCCTATTTATCTGTCTCTGTATCTACCTATCTATCTATCTGTCTATAGAATTATCTATCTATCTAGTGATGAGGGGACAACAGAGATTTGAATTTTCATGTTTTGATAACATGTCAAACTCTGTGACCAGTCAAGTTTGCACCGGAAAATGCAAATGGAGACTGGAAGTGATATGTCGCATGTTACATGTTCTGGTTTGCACAAGCATAGTGTTGGGTTAGATTTGAGACACCAAAAGGGACTGATGGGCTAAAATAGGTCTCCCCATGAGGGAGGAGAAGTCTCAGAATGGAGATGTGGAAAAACCACGCTAAAGATCATCAATCACTCCTTGTGCTGTGACGAAATGCCTGGGAGTGAACAAAAATATATTAAAAAAAAAAGACAGCAGAAACATGTATGTCGTTATTTGTTATATGTTATGTTATATGTTCTGACACACATGCACCAACACCTAGACGAGTCACAGGCCATAAAATAGCCATTAAGGATACAAGGACAACAGTCCGTTATACAACAAATACAACGTACATACATACATATGGTCCATTATGATAAGAACACAAAAGATATTTAGTAGTGACATGTATACATCAAACACACTATGATTCAACTACATACACATATATAGAACCCCTCTGGATTCAAATATGTCACAAACGCAAACACGTATATATGAGCATAGTCTTATATAAACATCCCCTCAACAGTTATACAACATTTATTTTTTAATTGTTATGGTCTGTTGTGAATAACCAATGACCAATGGGCAGTCTGGAAGCAACTAGCATTTCATCTAAAGGATGGTATGGAACAGTTTGTAATCAAATGTGTCTTCATGAAATTTGTAAGAGAATGAACTTGAGTGGTGTAATGTTGTACATTTGGCTCACAAGGCTGAAACTAAAGGCAAAAAGAAAAAAGAAACCATGATAAACGGATAGATGTGCCGTTTCAATCTGCAATGTTGTCTAGGAATCAACACACTGTATGCTTAGTCGCAAAAGTAGACAAAGAATAAGAAAGAACTTCAACTCGCTTTTTCTCTTGTTTGCAACAACAACATTTATTTCCTCATTGTTACGACTGTGACATCACCCACGTGCTTGTCTTTTCTTATGTGATCTTGAACATTATCTCATTCCGTCCCTTCTATGATCATCCTCTTCTTCTTTACTGATGATGTCACTCCACATGCAGTTGCATATAGCCATCTACGCTATGTTACCAATCAGCACGGAAATCAAATTGCCTTAGTTTTTTCCTCAACCATTTTTTATTATTCCCAGTATCTCAATATGCATGTCGGATAGTCTCTTAACTGTCGGTATTCCAGGGTGATAAATAATGACAATACTGAAGGTGGGTATTAGCAGAGCCACCGAGATATAGAAGGCCTGTTAACTGAAAAATGCCTGCAGGCAATGTAGGTAAAATTTGTCGAACTGTTACTGTCGATACTTTAAAAAAGCATTAAAACATGTTAAAAAAGAAAAGAAAGGAACCCAATTCGATTAATAATGAAACTGAACTTTATTCAATATAAAATATAAATATTATCTATGCGAAATTACGTAATTTTAAAGCAATATACAATCTAATGCTGATAAAACTGAATTATGAGTTTAGGAAACAAACAATTAAAGAAACATAAAACACAAACAATTCTTGGCCTTCGGGACAAGATCACAATGTAGTATCTGTTCTGATGCTACACTTCACCTTTTCTGTCCTCGGCCGGTAGAGGAGAAATCCTTCATGACTGAGACAATTTTTATGACCTTCACCTTCACCGAGGTGCACGACTTATATGACCTTCACCTTTACCGAGGTGCGCGACTTAACACAAAAAAAACAACTTCTTAATCAACTGCTAACGCACGCATCACTGTAACGTCCAATGACAACAACAACAACCTTCTCACTCGACCTGCCTTTTATACCACTCTCTCAATCTCTCCTCTTGCGCATGCGCCCAGAGATTCCTGACAACCTCGAGACTTCTGCTTATAAAAACCCAAGTTTTGTTGTCGCGCATGCCCACACAAGGCACAAACACGTGGGCATTTGTTTTGTTGGTAAGTACTACACTCCTCCCTGATCTGATGATCACATAGAGTGCACTCCGGGGGTGGCCTCTTAGTTCGCTGGCTTCTGCACAGGGTGGTATTTACAATCTCGGATTCAGGTTCTGGTTCTGGTTCTGGGTGTGGTTCTGGTTCTGGTTCTGATCCTGCCTGATCAGACGAACTACAACTATCACTCTCTTGCTCGGTGACCTCACTCATCAGCAGCTCATCATCTGATGATTCATCGCTCTCTGTAGTTGTGGGATGTACTTCACTAGCTGGGCGAAGATCGCGCACATTGCGTGGGGTTCCATTAACAAGGACCGACTGCTGGCTGACCACTCCAGATATTCGTCCTCGCTTGAACTTGGTGGTGCACCGGTTTCCAGGAGGTCTAACCCAAACTGGATCCCTTACCTTGTATTTGTCATGACTCTCCTCGTCGATTGGCTGGACAGTGTCAATGCCCTTTATCCTAACACAGTATGTGTGTATGGCATTGGCCGGTGCTGTTGTTAGTGTCTTCCTATCCTTTGGTGTGATGTTATACCAATACATGGCCTCCGTAATGGTGCATTGCTTTCTGGCAGCAATTCTCTTGATGCTGCGATGGCTCCTCACTACTCGTTGCCACACATGCTCAACCTCCAATGGCCCCTTCTGCCATTGCTCAGGTGCAGGATCGATAGACTGGCATGCCTCACAGTGCTTGATGATCTGCCTGACATCTGCCCTTGTCACTGCCGGGCCACACGCCTCGCAAAATACAGAGTTCTTTTGATACCTGGATGTCCACTCTGCATGTGAATTCTTTGTATTTGGCATGAGCTAATCGTGCCAACTGCGCAAGATCGAGCAGCGAACTTCACGCCTGTCTTCACAGCTTCATACCATTTGTGAGGCACATGGGTTAGTTAGTCTGCACAATTACAGTGTGATGCCACGAGCATTACACTCACCGACAGGTCATACTCCAATACCAGACTCTTCAGGGTGTTTAGCCTCTGCCGGATTAACATCTCGCTGGCTGCCTTAGTGCGGACTCTCGTTCGTCCCGAAAGAGTGTCGGACATCCAGTGGTAGACTCAGAGAGAATCCGTGTACAAGTGCAACTTCTTTGACTACCATTGCAGTGCCAGATTTAAACCCTTCACAACAGCATCCAGTTCCGCCAGGTTGATGTGTTGAGCATCATTCACAGGTCGCAGTCAACACGCGTCTTCAATTACGTTTCCACGTTGCTCCAATAACATTCCCAATGCCAAAGAACTAGCGTCAACCCACACATTCACAGTGTCCCCATCGACACACCATTCTCCACGGGCAGGGTTCTCCTTGTCAACTCTCTCTAGGGTTTCTGTCGTCATCAGAGTTAGAACAGCATCATCAGATACATCATCCCAAGTTACTAAACTTGTCCTGCGTTTGATGATGCCCACAGCTGCTCGGAGCCAGCCACACGCTGGTAAGTAACCAATAAGTTTCCCACACAAGGAAAAAATAGTCCGCCGCGTAATAACATCAGGGATGTTTGGAATCTCACTGCCATGCCTCCATTGTAAGGTACCGTCTTTCCCACAGACATCCATCCTAATACTCGTGCTCCATCCCTCAGACATTCGGGATCCTTGCACTCAAACCCGAATTGAGCTAACTTTTCTCTGACGTGCGACGCAGATTGTATATCTTCATTGACATACACATCGTCAATATAGGCTGATGTTGCGTCCTCAGTGGTCTTTTCCTGAGACAACACTGCATTTACAATGGTCTTCATGATTTGCGGTGCCACATTCAGCCCAAAGCCAAGTCGAGTAAGGCAGTATCTCTGACCCCGGAACCACACTGTCTGGAACGGCCACAATGTCTCATAACATCGCACCTGCAAATAAGCCTTCCGCAAGTCTACTATAGACACATTGGGGCCCTTCTGGCGCCATTCTCTCAGCTTGCTGCCGCACACGTCAGCATCGGCAGTGTACATCTTAATGTATCTATTGAGTTAACAATAGTCCAGCACCGGACGAACTTTTGATTTGTTATGCTGGACTACCACCATTAAGGGAATCAGACCCTTGGGTGGTCCCAGCTTGTTGGAGTAGGGGATCAGCCATCCATCCTGGATCCATACCTCAAGCTCCTTCTCGTATTCATTACGGGCCTTGTCGTGTATCGAGTACTCTGCAATGCTATTCTTGAGTTCGGTTGGCGCCCTTCCTTCTGTCCACTTCCACGATGCAGTCCATGCTTTTTGGTGATGGTCGTAGTCCACCTTAAAATCAGGCCGATCAATGTGAACTGCAGCACACACTGGGGTTTCCAAAAACCGCACAGTCCCATCTCTTCCGATAACAACTCCCCCCAGTGCCTTAATAGCATCATATCCCAACAGTACATCGAATCTCAGCAAATCCCCTCGCATCATCAGCACATTAATGTCTGCGGCCACACCAGAGTCTGTGTGGACTTTGACAGTTCCGGATCCACGTATACATTTATTGTTGGTTGCGCCTCAATTAAATCTTGTCCAGGGAACAGGACGGCACTGACGTCCTTCCCCCTGATGCATTTCCCGCAAAATTTTGGGATAAATGTCCATAACTACTACATTGGAAACAGCGCGGGCGCCCCCGCCGCTTGTTAGTACAACTTCTTGCGAAATGGCCTCGCTGGCCGCAGCAGAAACATCTCCCATTGGTCGTGGGTCTCAAACTGGAACTCTTTTCAGCATTAGTCTTGGCTGCCTGCGCCATCATTACAACCAGTTCCCTCAGGTCCTCCTCATCTCTGATAATGGCTCGAGCGCGTTCCAACAAATGTTCCATTGGCGTTATAGATACGCTGGTGGAAACCCTCAACAGTTGCTTAACATAAGTGGGAAGGCCGGCCACAAACGCATACGCCAGTGTTCGCTCTGACACTCCATTGCCAAATAGAACTGCAAGTTTCTTCAGCTCCGCGAAGAAGACGTCCACGGTTTCTCCTGGCATGAGCTTCCTGGAGGCAAATGTTTTGTAGGCCGTGCAGGGATCCATGGCAAATGCCTTGTATAAAGTATTTTTTATAGAGGTAACATCAGCCTTCTCCACGGCACTAAATTGCTGATACACACTCAGGGTGCTTCTAGCCAATCTCAGGGAAATCACGGTATGCACCCCCTTTACTTCACAGCAAACCCAGTCGACAACAGGAGTGGATCCGTCGAATTTGGGTATCAGTTTTAAATCAAACTTTGCCCCAGCCATAGTTGTCAAGGAAAAGAGACAAAACGAATCCGCCAAAATAGCTTATGACCTTCACCTTCATCGAGGTGCACGACTTATATGACCTTCACCTTCACCGAGGTGCGCGACTTGACACAAAAAAAACAACTTCTTAATCAACTGCTAACGCACGCATCACTGTAACGTCCAATGACAACAACAACAACCTTCTCACTCGACCTGTCTTTTATACCACTCTCTCAATCCCTCCTCTTGTGCATGCGCCCAGAGATTCCTGAATACCTCGAGACTTCCGCTTATAAAAACACAAGTTTTGTTGTCGCGCATGCCTACACAAGGCACAAACACGTGGGCGTTTGTTTTGTTGGTAAGTACTACAATTTTTATTTTTGTTCCTATCCAGAGTGTCTCTTATTGGGGAGCTGGATTTTCCCCACAAGATTATATGTTGAAATATTTAAATAACTATTACTTTAAATACAGAAATTATATTTAAAGTTTTGGTTTTCTGTTCTTCTATGTTCATTTTTCGCCATGTTTTTCATCAAAATGTGTAGCATATTTTCATCAGTTACATGGTTATGAATCCTATACTCCACTATAGTCTGTATTTTTATATCAGTGCAGAATACATAAATACGGAAATGAAGTTCACATAACTACTAACAGACAATCATACCATAATGTGAACATTGGTTAAAAACTAAGAAAATATAGTAAACATCTACGATATTAAATCAGGGTGGTGGTGAATTTGGGAGGGGACATTATTATTATTATTTCACTCACTAGGAGTTGTCTCACAGGCCATCATCAGTGATCGCTCACTTACAGTAACCTGTGGTATTCGCTGCAGATCGTGTGACAACAAGTCTCCCCAGATTTCCAATATTCTCCACATCTTGACAACTCATACAGATGATTGCATGTTATCGCAACAGTCGTTTGCCATATATTTCTCATTGGCCATTGGTGTTTCCTGAGGTTTGAGTGGCAAAATGCCTCCCCAAGGTATCACATTGTAACTGCACACTTCCAGTGGAGATCTGGTTAGTACTTTCCCACCTCCAACTTTCCATCCTCCCTGACCCTTCACAACTAGTTGGTGTGGCACTAGTCGATGTCATCTACATTTTTGGGGGGCACTTCACAGGGAACATGGACCCTGCGTAAACGAGTTTTAATTTAATGAGGTTTTCTTTCACTTTCTTCACATATATCTCACTTTTTTGTAATCAAGCGTGTATTTTATTTTTTTAATTTTTTAAATTTCTTTAGTTAAATTTGATTCATACTTTTATTTCGTGCTTGTGTTTATTTTAATTTATTTTTATTTTTATATTATATTTTCCACGCTAATATTTTTATTTTTTGTTACATTTATTTTTTCATACAAATTCAAATAATGCTTTTGGCCTTTTTTTGCCTCAAATAGTATTTTCAAAAAAGTTTTTGTGATTAAATAAACGAATGAAAAACTTTTGCGTATGGTTTAACCCCATTTACACACGGTTCACGTTCCCTGTGAAGTACCTTTTTTTATTATTATTGTTGTTGTTGTTATAATAATAATAATAATAATAATAATAATAATAATAATAATAATAATAATAATAATGGTGCTTGTACAGTGTATGCACCGTGCTCTATTTTAGATAGGATTTTCAAGTTAAATTTTAAGGTATCTTTTTTTTTCATTAAATTGTTAGGTGAAAGTGCAGAATAGTTAGAAAGCCCCCTATTAAGAACGGCTTTCTAAATCACATTATTATTTCAGCACAGTAAGTACACAGCACAAATACCAAACAATATTTATTTATAAGATAAACACAAGGAAATATGTTAACTAAAATTTAATGTAGTCTTATTTTTAGTTCATATCAAAACTTTTATTAAAACTGATTAGTTAATGAATTTTTAAGATGAATTTGTGTTCGTATGTCTCTGAAGAGAATAGAGAATTCCCTATTTCATTTCCAATTTCAGTCATGTAAATTATTTACAGATAATATGTTATAAAACAAACAAACAAACAAAAATTTTTAAGTTTTAAATATATTTCAAAGAAATATTGAATTCATCGATCGTTTTAGTAAAAAAACAAAAACAAAAACAAAAAAAACTGTTGTGAAAAATGCTTCTAACTTTAAAATATTTGGAAATACTCAATGAAAAGTTTTATTTATTATTAAAAGAAATGACTGAAAAATATTCTCATATAAAAATTGTTTGTTTTGCAGTTTAAAAAAATAAATAAAATGAAATATTTGACTTTCTTCGATAGATATAAAAGTTAAAAAACAATTCACTTACTGTTATATTTTGTTCGATTAAAATTATCCAATGTGTAATTATAATAATTGCAATTATATAATTATCCAAATGGAGAATTGTTTTTTCTCTTTAAAATAAAAACATGCACGTTTGGACTACCCTCATAACATTACCACAGCCACAATCTAAGGCAACAAAAATTATTTTTTATGGCCACGTGGTTGAACACCGGAAACTTTAGGCACTTTTACCTACATGTTGATCTGGTAATGACGTCACGCTGTGATGTTCACTAGCCTACACTCTCGGTAGCCGAGGTACTAAACACCTGAAAACCTAACTGACTGAATTAGTCGAGTGAGAACTATTGATCCTAGTTGATAACTGACTCAGAGATTGTGTCTCGATAAAACACACAGACTCATGATCTGTAACAAATTGAGCAACATCCATTTGTAAAACCCTGCATTAATTCTAACTATAACTGTACGAAATTAATTTTACCATGATAACAGAACTGGAAAATCAGTGGAAGGTGTCGTTCCTGATAGGGCTGGAACATGAACCAGTCCGATTATCATCATGTGAAATCTCATTTAAAGGTTTTAATTCCAATCACTTCTGTATTGATTCATGAAATGTCACTACCATATAAAGTATATTGGATGAAGTTATTGATGTCATCACTAGAAAGAATGTTGATCTCTGTTGCATTCAAATGAATGGATAAAATAAGATAAAAATGAAATGTAATAAGTCTCCAGACGTACCTCTCCATTGTACAGTATATAGATACACTATGGCTGACTGGGATAGCTTCCGTACATTTATATCAGATCTACCTCTGTGTTCCATGTTTAAAAAGGATGTGTCCTCTATAGTATCAGACCTGACGGAATGGTTAATTGTAGGTATAGACCGTTTCATACTCTCCAAAAGTTCCAGCAAAAACCTAACAGGCTTGGTTCCCACCAGTTTTGGCAAATAGCAAGCAGAATCCTGAACAGAAGCGTGTGCTCTATCCCAACTAATATCAATGGACCTGAGGTAATCTCACAGCATCAGACAAAGCCAAACTCTTTGCCAAGAACTTTGCAGCTAATTCTACCCTTTGCGACCAAGGCAGCCAACCCCCAATATTTCCTCCTGTATCAGAAAACACACTATGTGATATACAAATATCTGTACATGATGTTGCCAAGCTAATCAAAAACCTTGATTCCAGTAAAGCAACCGGCCCTGACAGTATTCCAATTATAGTACTCCAAAAACTTAAACCAGAACTAGCGCCCATACTTACAAAACTGTTCAAACGTTGTCTTAAGGAGAATTACTTCTCATCACCCTGGATCAGTATGCCCTGTATTTAAGAATTCAGGTGATCGCTCATCCCCCTCTCAGTACAGGCCAATAAGTCTCCTGTGTGTCATGAGTAAGTTGCTGGAATCTGTGTTAAATAGAGAGTAATCAACCATCTCAGCAAAAATAATCTTTTTAGTGACACACAATATGGTTTCCATTCTGCTAGATCTACAGCAGATGTGCTTACAGTTATATCTTATAGGATTACCGAATCTCTCGACAGAGGCAACCTTTCTAGGGCAATTGCTCTTGACATATCAAAGACCTTTGATAGAGTATGGCATAAAGGTTTACTTCACAAGATCTCCAGCTATGGTGCAGCTGGAAATGTCTTCTCAATTATTAAATTATTTCTCTCTGATAGGTTCATAAGAGAAATGATGGGAAAAAATCAGAAGCTCACAGTATTAATGCTGGAGTCCCTCAGGGGTCCATCCTGGGCCCCACTCTCTTCCTGATCTACATTAATGATCTTCCAAATCACATCCTTACATCATTTGTAGACATTTATGCTGATGACACTACCGTCTATGGTAGCACATCTCAAACCATAAACAACCAAGTTCTCTCCAATTCTCTCTCCTCTAATCTTGAGCATATGGTACAATGGAGAAAGGAGTGGCTGGTTACTTTTAATGCATCTAAAACCAAGCTTCTATCTTTACATCATCAACGTTCTGATTCCCATCTGGCATCAATTGAAATGAATGGCTCTCGTTTTGGGGAGGCCTTATGTTTTGACAAGCTTCTGGGCTTGACCTTTACTCCTGATCTGAAATGGAACACGTACATCAAATCTGTTGCCAAGGCCGCTGGAAAAATGGTGAGATCCTTCTATCGATCCAGTAGATATCTCACTGCTGATGCAATTCTCTATCTATATAAGAGCCAGGTACATCAAAGGATGGAGTACTGTTGCCACATCTGGGCAAGAGCTGTTAGAAAGGACTTGTCCTGCCTTGATAGAGTTCAAAATAGATTTTGTAGCCTCGTAGGAGATGTCCTTTTCTCTTTCCTGCAACCTCTATCTCACAGAAGAAATGTTGCGAGTTTGTCTCTGTTTTATCGTTATTTTCATGGCAAGTGCTCAACTGAGCTTCAATGGTCCCCCTCGCCAAACTTTCACAAGAAACACTATCAATAATTCCCCTCACTTCAAGTCTAACATAAATAAGTTCTTTATGAGCCGTTCCACTTAAATTAACAAATTTACTGAATTTCCATTACAAACAATTACTATATTGTCCAATTGACTACTGTACACTCTTAACCCTTATCCTCGAGTGGTCTCTGGGTCTTGGTTATGCCTATGTAAAAAAAAAAGAGATGGAAAGGGAAATTAGTGAAAATGATTTCTTGAAAGTACTCCATATACAAACTCTTTTGTAACAAAGAAGAGACTGAATGTGTTAAGATTATTGTTATATTGCATATCCCTGAATAAAACAGAAACCAGCAAGAACAATGACGGTGACGATAATGGTGACGCTAAGACAAACCCTCTTCATAGATACAACATAAATGATCACATTAAATGCACACGATAACATCAAAGCCCATTTCTTTATATACCCACATCAACGGAATAACTCACAACTCACCTCAACAAAGAAATCCGCCAGAGGAAGCCGTCCATTGAAAGTAAAATCAAAATCCAAAGCACAAACATCACAGCAGACCAGTGGTGTAGCATCAGTTTTTGCCCCCCAAGCCGTATATAATTACCTGTTTTGCCCCCCACCACACCCCACTCCACCCGCTGGCATGTAAACCCACCACACCCCACCCCACCCGCTGGCATGTAATTACATGTTTCCCCCTCCCTCGCATATGATTACCTGTTTAGCCCCCACCCCGCGCCTACTGCTGGCATATGACAATCTGTTAGAACCTTCAAAATTCCAAAAATCCCTCAAAATATTTATTTTTATTGAACTAATGTTTACACAATTCCCTTCAGATTAATGTTTACAGAATTCCCCTTTTTTTGAAATGTTCATTTAATTTAACAATTTCTTTTCAATAATTTGAACAATAATAAGTATGTAAACATTAATCTGAAAGGAATTATGTAAATATGAAACAAAAGAAAGCAAATATTTGTTTTCAAAACAAAAACGTATAATTCAAATTATAAAAAAAATGTTAAATTAAATTAATTGGCTGCACAAACAAATATAATAATAAATTTAAATGAGAACAATTGGACATCTGAAACTTCTGGGGATCATTGATTTCTGGGAGAATAGTTTTTTAAAAGCTCAGAAATAAAAGAAACAGAAACGACAATACCAAGTTGGGAATTAAAGATGCATCTGATCTTGTAGTTGCATTTTCCCATTCTTGTTTGAGCTGTTCCAGGGCAATGACGACTTCCAATAATTTTTTTTTACCACAACATTTACAGCATCTGCTCGACTACTTAATCTAGTTTCCATAGTCTACTTGATACTTAGACCAGTCAACTGAATCAAGATGTCCCAGATGCAGAAAAGAACGAGAATAATCAGTCTAGAATGCCAAAAAATGTAACAGAGTGAACCGCTACAGAAGCGATATGTACACAAGCCAGATTTAATGAATTGTTACTGCATGGCACAAATAGAGCTTTTGGGTTGATTGCAGAGATTCGTTTCTGCACACCCAATCGGTGGCCTGCCATAATAGCAGCATTGTCAAATGCCTGGCCAATACAGTCACCAATCTGAATCCCATCGTTCTTCAGTTCTCTCAAAATCAGTTTAAAAATGTCCTCCGTGCTTTTACCTTTTGTCTTGATGAAGCAGAGAAACGACTCCTCCACTGTCACTTTATTTTCGTCAATTTTTACGTAGTACAACACCTCACTCAACTGGTCCTTGTGAGATACATCAGGAGTGCTATCAAAAATTATGCAAAAATATTTGCTTTCTTTGATCTGATCGATGATTTTCTTTCTCACCTGGTTTGCCAAAATGCTTACAGATTCATTTTGAATTTCTGCTGACGGATAAAAAGTAGCGATTTTCTTTCCCAGATTAACTTTTACCAAATGTTCATGGAGTACAGGGTAATACTTGACCAATAAATTTACCAATTCTAAAAAATTCCTTTTTGGTTTTTTTATCTCTTTCATCATTATGGACGTCTTCACCGTGACCCCGTAGTGCCAGATTCTGCTTGTCGAGAAATCTGATGATGTCCAGCAATCTAGCTAGAATTTCCTGCCACTTTTTAGTTTCCTTCTCAATAAGATGTTGCTCTACTTTGTCAACTATGTTTCCTTCAGCAAATCAGGTCTCTAGATCCTTCTAGTTGAGAAATGCTTGAGCAATATTAATTGGACATAAAAATGATTTTTCATTTCAGCATTTTAGAACACTAACCAAAAATTATTATTTTCCTCATGGAAATAAATTCTGTAAGATTGGGGATGGAGGGGGGCTAAGCGATTACGCATAGTTTTACAACCTTGCCCGTCAGACTTCGGCTTAGTGAACATTTCTACAATGTTAGAGTAGCCTTGAAATGATGATTATTCATCATTTCAAGTTAAATTAATGTACGAAAGTTTAAATTTAAAAATAATTGTTTGTGCTTTTTTCCGGCAAGATTTTCAAGGTGTCTATATGCAATCACATAAAACAAAATGAAAGTCGAATAAAACAAAAGAAAAATATCATTTTTAGCCAAAGGTGTTAGTCTAAAATTCTCACAATATTAGTAAAAAGTATTTCTATTATAATTATCTGTATTTTGTTTTTTGTTTCGTTTTTTGTTTCGTTTTTTTTTTTTTTTTTGTATTAAAACAAATCAATCTACTACATATCTATGACATTGTCTGTAGTAAAAACCGGGCAAATATTGATGATTAGGGTAAATACATGAACATGAATATAGAGAGAATATGTAGAATAGTTAAGAATACATTCACATCCGTTCTTAAGTTTAGAATTGTTTTCTATATAGTAAATATGTTATTTACAAACTCATATTTAAAATGGAGAGGGAACTTTGTTAACTATTCTGTTCCTATACAGTTTTATTTTGCATAACAATCGTTAATTATTTTCAATTGTTTATGAACTATTCAAATAGCATTTTGCCAACTAATGACAAATGCAAATCGGCTTTGTTTTAAAAGAGAAATGCATCTTTAGTTGTTTCATTATTTTCAATCAATTAGAAGGAAAACATTCGAGAAAAATATTTAGAACTCCTCCCCCCACCCCGTATATTTAATATACGTTCCTCCCATTTTGTTTGTGAAAATATATGCAGACATGTTGGAGACGCCCCTCCATGGAATTAATGGACTATCTTATGACGTCACTTCCTTTGGTGACATCACTTCCGGTAACGAGTACCGGTGCCAACAGTCATGATTGGCATGCGGCCAAGGAGGTCGTGTGCAAACGCCCTACAGTTGAGGAATGGTATTGCTCAACCTGCTTTTGCCTGTAATATATTTGAATACATGTTCGTTCCTAAAAATATTGTGTTCCTTCGTTCTTATTACTATTTAACCCCATAACAACTGGCAACGACAGATTCGACTTTCACACGGGTTCACTCCACAAAAAAGGAAAAGAATGAATGAATTTGACTTCAAAATAACTTTGGATTTACAAGCTAAGAATCCAGCTGGCAACTACGTTCTAAAAACAAAATTCTAAAAAAAAAAAGAAACGAACACATCGCAAAGTTATGGACTCAATTGTAAGTTAATCTTTTTGTCTGTATATTTAAATTGAAAATAACTGTACTAAACGCATTTTTGTTAATGCTTAAAAATTAATTTGGTTGCTAATTGAAAGAAGAAAGAAAGAAAAAAGAAAAATGTCCCAATTTCACTGCAAGAACAATTTCTAGTAGTAACTTGTCTACGGTTTATTCTTATGCAAATTTGGACATTTTTCAAATGAAGTGAAAAGGGGTTTTTTGCCATTGTTTTTTGCTGCTAACTTTATGCAATATTTTAACAGGAGAGAAATGTTGTTTTTTTTTCCTCCTTTTCGTTTTACTTGGACTAAAGAAAATACTTTTTTTCATTGAGTGGAATTTTCTGAAATATTTTATTTTTAACTGTCGGTTCTAAAGTGAAAATTTTTTTTTTTTTTTTTCACAAGTAAAAAAAAAAAAAAAATTTTTTTGTCCATCCTCATATTGGGTTATCTCTAAGGTTTTCACCAAGAAGTAAGGGATACATTGCTCCATCCTCATACGCACACACTCAAGGAAAGGACATTTTCTTTTTTCTTTTTATTATTATTTTATCTCTCTTCTCCAGTCAAAAACGGAAATAAAATTTTTTTTCGTGCATTTGGAAAAGCAAGATGGAGAAGGTTAAAACAATATTAATACAGCTAATCAAGGCCCAAATGGACCAGCAGCAGAAAGCTGAGGAAAATTTAAAAGAACGTGATAAGCAGCTCCAGTTACACTTTCAAAAGAGGTAACAAGCGTTGGAGAAGAGAATGTTACTTTATCAACAGAGACAAGAAGAGCTATTGTTAAATAAACATATTCAATAGAACGGACACAGGGACGACAGTGTTGCTTTTTCCCAAAGTATAATATGGAACGCTATAGAAACATTTAACTACCAACTAGAGTTGGATGGGACGTTTGATGCTTTCTATCAGAGATATGACGACCTATTCACCATGGATTGTCAAGAGTGGAGCAACGCTAAGAAACTTCGCCTACTTTTGGGAAAATTGGGGACCACAGAACATAGCAAGTTTGTGGATTATATTCTCCCCAGGAAGACAAATGAATTGGAATTTTCTGAAGCGGTCAAACTTTTATCTGAACAGTTCAGCCCGAATTCTATGCTCTTTCATAAAAGATGGAAGTGCTTTAACCTGCAAAAAAGCGAGACAACGATTACCTGACCTTCACGTCCATGGTAAATAAGCACTGTGATGATTTCTGTCGATCTGACCTATCGGCAGATGACTTCAAGTGTTTAATTTTTGCGCAGGGTCTAGTCATCCAAAAACGCTGAGATTAAACAATGTGTTCTCTTTAGACTTGAGAGTGAACAGGGCCTCACCCTCCAAAAGTTGGCCGAGGATTGTCAACAGGTAGTCTGCGTAAGGAACAAATTGAGACATGTCGAGGAGTCAGGCGCAACATCCATTAGAAGGACGACCTTCATACCGGAAAAATACTCACCCCATAAAAGCAAAGCTGGAAGTAAGAAAACTCAGGTTACACCTAATAAGTACCACCCAGTCACAAGACCGGATCCCCTACAAGCCCGTGCTATCACTGCGGCGGGAAACATTTGTCGAGTCAATGTTTTTACAAAGATAAGTACTGCAACGGATGTGGCAGAAAGGGCCATAAAGCGACCCAGTGCAGGAAGAACAAGGACAAGAACAGCGTCTGACAAACTAGATTCGACTTGGATTCAGATAAGAACTGGCGCAAATATGCCATAGTTAACATCGCAAATAAAACTGTGCATCTACAATTGGATTCCAGATCAGACCTGTCCATCATTAACCTTAAGACGTGGAAAAGGCTAAGGAAACCAACCATGTGGAAGACGAACAAATCAGCTTGAGCTGTGACAGGCAATAAAGTGGAATTTGAGGGAGAGCTCACACTCCCGGTGACCTTAAATGGTGTTACTAAAAAAGTGAAAGTGTATGTACATAGGACATCCGAAAACCTCTCCGGTACTGACTGGATGGAGTGATTTGAATTGTGGGATCAACCTATGAATAAATTCTGTTATAGGGTAGAAGACTCATCTACGGAAGCGCAACAATTGAAGGACGAATTAAAAGAGGAATTTCCAGAAGTATTCTCACCAGGACTAGGAAAATGTACAAAGGCTATAGAAAGATTCAAACTAAAAGAAAACACTCTGCCCGTTTTCAAGAAGAAACGAAATGTCCCATTTCCAGCAACAGAGAAATCAAAAAAGAAAGCTTCAACGGAATCTGCTAAAGGAGGCAAAAAAACTGAAACTGCAAAGCCAGAAGCTAAAAAACGATCGTTTTAACTTTAAATAAAAGTTTGAACTAAACTTTTTCGCTTGTCCTTTCTTGGTTCCATACGCTCATGTTTATAATATAACATTATGTTAACAAAGTTTTTTATGTAAAAATGAGGAAATTTTACGCTTGTCCACAAAAAAATTAAAGCGCATTTCTGAAGCACTTCGATTATAGCATGCGTATGTCAGCATCTGGAGATAACACAAAGAAGTTGGTCAAATGAATTGATTCAAACTTTGCCTCAACAAACAACAATAACGAGGATAAGGGTTAATTAGATGGATGGATTGTTAGTTGAATGATGAAGAATATTATGAGAAGATTGAAAATGATCAATAGAATGAATAATGTTTGATTTTTTTCTATTTTTAACTAATGAGTCATGGCTAAGAGAACTAGGAAAAGGTCAGACATCCTCTGAGATCTTAAGAACTGACCTTTTTTTTCTTAAAGAGGCACAGCTCTAAATCTTAACAGGAAATACTCTTGAAGGAAGGTAACTATCATTCCTACATTTATATCAGACGTGTTTCTGACAGGCTCATAGTTATTAAGCTTATGGCTGTTAGAATATCCTCACTATCTTTGCAGCTAATTCTACCCTATGCGACGAAGGCCATAAACTCCCCATATTTCCTCCTATAACACACAACACGCTAGGTAATATACAAATATCTGTACATGAGGTCGCTAAGCTAATCAAGAACCTTGATTCCAGTAAAGCAATTGCCCTGATGGCATCCCAATTATAATGTTAAAAAAGCTTCAACCAGAACTTGCTCCCATACTTACGAAACTGTTTAAGCGTTGCCTTAAGGAGAAGTGCTTTCCAACACCCTGGAAGACCTCATCAGTTTGCCCTGTATTTAAGAATTCAGGTGATAAGTCATCTTCCTCTCAGTACAGACCAATGTCTCCTGTGTGTCATGAGTAAGTCGCTGGAATCCATATTAAATAGAGAAATAGTCAACCACCTCAGCAGAAATAACCTTCTTAGTGACACGCAATATGGTTTCCGTTCTGCAACATCTACCGCAGATGTGCTAACGGTTATATCTCATAGGATTAGTGAATCTCTTGACAAAGGCTTCCTTTCTATGGCAATTGCTCTTGACATATCAAAGGCCTTCGACAAGGTATGGCATAAAGGCCTATTTCACAAGATTTCCAGCTACGGTATAGCTGGAAATGTTTTCTCTATCATTAAATCATTTCTCTCCGATAGGCTCATAAGAGTAGTGGTAAATGGACAAAAATCAGAGGCCTGCAGTATTAATGCTGGAGTCCCTCAAGGGTCCATCCTGGGCCCAACTCTCTTCTTGATCTACATCAATGATCTCCCTAAACACATACTTAAATCATTCATTGACATCTATGCTGATGACACGACCATCTACAACAACACATCAAAGGCTGTAAATGACATCTCTGATTCTCTCTCCTCTGATCTTGAGCACGTGGTCCAGTTGGGGAAGATGTGGCTGGTTACCTTTAATGCATCTAAAACCAAACTCCTATCCTTACATCATCAACGTTCTGATCCCCATCTGGCATCAATTGAAATGGATGGCATCAATTGAAATGAAAAGTCTGTTGCCAAGGTCGCTGGAAAGATGGTGGGATCCTTCTACCGCTCCAGAAGATATCTAATTACTGATGCAATATATAAAAGCCAAGTACGTCCAAGGATGAAATACTGCTGCCATATCTGGGTAGTAGATGCTAAAAACAGCCTATCCTGCTTTGACAGAGTACAAAATAGACATCGTGGCTTAGTGGGGGATGCCCTTTTCTCTACCCTGCAACCTCTCTCCCACAGAAGAGACGTTGTGAGCCTATCTTTTTTTATCATGGCAGGTGCTCGTCTGAGCTCCAATCTCTGGTCCCCCCTCGCCAATCTTTTACGAAAAACACCCACCTAGCTGAAACCAGTCAAAAATTTTCCCCACTCTTTATCTGTGCCTAAATCAAAATGTAGATTCCATGAACAAAGCTTCTTTCTTAGAACTGCACGCCTGTGGAACTCTGTTCCGTCTGCCTGCTTCCCACCTGACTACAACTGGGATGTCTTCAAGTCCAACGTAAACAAATTCCTGATGACACTTTTATTAAATCTCCACACTAACGTACTATACATGCAATAATCCTTATCCCTGAGTGGCTTCCGGGCCTTGATAAGTGGTGACCACCTTGTAAAAAAAACAAAAAAAAAACTATCAGACTATGCAGCAGAAGCAGGTAAGTTTTGATGCTAGCATCGAGGGTGCTTTCTATAAGAACTTGCTGGTTGTCGTATCAAAATTCTCTAACAATGAGATTGTCATATACCATTATGATTAGAATGATAATATAGGTACTCTATCTGTTTTTTATGAGAGCATACATGGTTAGGATTAGGGTTATGGGTTAGAGTTATGTTAGGGGTCAGGGTTATACGATGTTTGCAATCTAAATGAAGATTGTATGTTAGAATTCCACGTTCAGAATCAGACTTTTACTTTCTTAGCATTCTTCCAAGTGTTTGACTTAAGTTTTTCATTGTATGATGAGCAAGTATTTAATCAGCAGCATACAGCATCTCTTCCCAACAACCCATACAAAACTCCCTGGACAATGCTTCTAGAACATAAATGAAAAGCAATGAACTCAATGCAGAACTCTAACGTACTCTCACTTTAAGCTATCACTAGATGTTCAGTTAATTCTAACACAACTTTGAGCCATTTCTGTGCATTGCTTGAACAACCTTCAGCAACCACTCATTTGTCTTAGGTTATGCAAAGGCCATCAAACAACTCCTCTTGGGATTCTATCAAAATCTTTCTCCAGATCCACAAAGCAAGATACAAGTGCTTCTTATCAAGGTACTTCTCTTACATTTGTTTTAAGATAATATAGCACCAGTAGTACTTTGGCATAAACCCAAATTTATCTATTCTTATCTAACTTCTTATTTGCTGATTCATCAATTTTAAGCTTCTGCAATTACTTTTATCTAGTGCTTCCTCTTTTTCCTTGTAACAATTAACAATTGTATTAAGCTCCTAGTCTTTTGGAATTACGTCATTAATGATCTGATAAGTCTATGCTTATCTCAATGCCTGTTTCAGTCACATCCTCCAACATTTCTGCAACAACACTCGAGAGTACTCCAAATTTATCCTCCTTCATCTTACTCATAGCTTCCTGATTTTATAGCTATACCAGATATTACTCCAGCAACATTTTCATGGTTCCATAAAAATTAAGGTATTTTTATGCGATCGCTTGCAGAGTGAACCTCTACACTTTTGGTGACTCTTTCATCTTTATCTCCAGCAAGCTGAGCCAAATAGATAACTCATGGCCATCTCTCTCTCTCTCTATCTATGTATATATATATAAAAAGGCAAAAGTGGCACGCATGTTTTTGTATGTTCAAGAAAGGCTTTGGGGGGGGGAGGGGTCTCTCGAGAGGGTTATCATTTTTTAGATCTTTTTACATACTCCCTAGATTATAATATCTACAATTTGCGAATGGATGTCGTATCTACATTTATTTCCATCAACTTTTATAAAATTCACGCTATTCCGTCCTTTCACATGTTTGTTCGTATTTTTCATATAAATAAAGCGAAACTCAACGAAGCAAAGCCATCAGCCGGGATGTCTTGAAAGCAATTAGCTTTGATCAATGCTGGAGAAACCCTTCATATCAAACAATTGCTATTCATTTCAATGCTGCCAGAGTTCCCCCTTCAGAGATTGGGGGGTGGGGGGGACGACCTCGTGGAGAAGCAAATAAATGCCACGAGAGAAAGCAAAAAGCTTCACTGGCCCTAGGCCAAGTTTAAAAGCCACTTTCATTTCTGCGCTGACTCCTATGATTCTCAATTATCATTGAGTTGACAACTTTTAGATTGATATCGCTAAATTTGAACGTTTTTCAATTCCTGTGGCGTCATAGTGTAGTGGTAAGATGTCGGTTTTCTTTCACTTTCTTTTCTGCCTTCGTATCATGGGTTTAAGCCTGCCTACAAACACTTTTTCTTTTCTTTTTTTTTTCTCAACATACACCTCCAAAACACCTCAGGACACACCAGGCACCCCCCCCCCCGCTAGTCTCTAATAAATGGCTATCTCCACTCTCTGGCAAGCAACTCATGCTACAAACCAAGTTACAAATCTATGCTAAATCTGATTCTTATTATTGTAGTTTCTTACGCTTCAGTGGTCTTGTTTGAGGCGACCAAAAGTTAAAAAACAGGATAAGTATTTGAAGATATTAAAAAACTTAATACTAAAAACCTGGACTCGATTACATTTACATAATATATGCCTGCTGAACCAACTAGCCTTGTTGCATATATTTCTATGTTCCTGTTTTGCTTAACAAAATTGTTACAGTTAATTTCATTGTAGAAAAGATGGTGAGCCTTTTTCTTTTTTCATCTCAACAAGCCATCTCTCCTGCAAGCGACTCATGACACCAACTCTTATTTTACAAAATCACCTGATTACAATGAAAAATGAAATTGAAAATTAGCAAGTTTTGGCTTTATCCATTTTAAAATAAATTGTTCCAAAATCAAATTCTGTCATCCAGTTTATTTAACCATTTTTTTAAATTCATTATATTTTTATTTCAATACGCATACAATTGTTATAATTTTAAATACATTTAAGTGACATTCATTTTATTTATTTTAAAAAAAAAATATTCAGCTGATAATCACAATTATTTTTACAAGAGAAAAGATTTTTTTTCTTAATACAGATGCAACACTTGTTTTCCGGCGACAGAAGTTTCATCACCTCTTAATTCTGATAAAATCCTCAAAAATAACTTGATAATCCTAGACTAGCTTACTGGAAGGCCAGTAGACGACTTTGTATGTGGTGCATTATCAATTTGTTTACATTGCACTAGTTGATGGTAGTCTCCACTCATGTTGAGATCATATCTTATTTTAATTAAATTGAATCTTAGTCATGGCTTCAGCGGTAAATTCAAGTGTTAGCTGCAATGCTAAGCATAAAAACTTGTCTATTTCTATGAAAGAAAATTTGAGTTGCTGAAAAAATTTGGCAAGTGTTTCTGTTTAGAAACATAGTATGTGTTTAATTAGTAGGTCATAGTATGTTGAGGAATTAACATGGAATTAGATGGTCTTGCAAAATTGTTAATCCAGCAAGATTCAGAAACAAAAAAAAAAAAAAAAATCAGTATTGCATCCATATTATAAAACATGATAGTTATTTAAAATATACAACAGTAAATTATACAAATAATGGAAAAAGACAACCATGAAATTTCCACAGGCTCCCCTAGTGAATATTTATAATGAGTAGCCGATAGTGACCTTCGAATAACTTTGTTTTTTGATTAAAATTTTGGATGAAATATCTTGTCCTGAAATAAAATTGCAAGCTGCTTTTTAATGTCTGTAAGTAATAACTTTTATTCAAAACTTTTTTGATCACAGCCATCTTTTTTTGTTCAAGCATTTTTATTCAGTATATCCTTATTTTAGACAGACCTAGACACAAAATTAGTTTTTAAAGTGAAGAAACCCAGCTCCCCCAAAAGGAGAACTCTGGAACAGAACAACACAAAAATTACCTCAGTTTAGAACATACACAGATACTACATTTTGATTTTAGCCAAAAGTTCAATTTATTTAGATAAATAAAAATTACAATAAATATTCTTTTGTTTATGCATGAAAACATAAAAACAACTATTTTGGGGTATAACTGGTCAAATGTTATCTTTTTTTTTTGACAGCAAAACCTCTGCCTGCTCGAAACTAAACACTATCGTCAAAATGCCACATAGGTTTTCATCCTACTTAAAATATTCTCAATGATTTATGATTAGTGGATTTGCTTCTAAAATTTGTTTAATTCTGTTAAAAGATGTGTTTTTATCTCAGAAGAATTTTTTAAATTTATGTGTAAAAAAAAAACAACAAAAAAAAAAAAAACAATTTAATTAAATATTTTTGATGTTAGTAAAAAATATCTGCCAGCAACCAAAAGAATATGAATTAAAGTTAGATTTTACAAAAGTAAATTGGAATTGTATTTCAGGACAAGAAAAAAACAATTTTATTGCAATGGACAATATTTGGATGCATATCAAGTGAAATTGGAGAGATATCTTAATGGACCTTATCGAATAATTAAACAAAATTTTCATTATTTGCACTTCTCATGCTGCACTCACAGTTTAGCTGATGTAACCTCTAATTTTAATCAAGTGTTTTTTTTTTTTTTACCTTTAGGCTATGCTGGTTGTTAGTTTTTTTTAACACAGTTTTCTATTACAAACAACTGCAACAATGGTGTCTTCAAAGACTATGGAATTCTTCTTTGCTTTAACTGCATTAATCAATGAATGAAACCAATGCTTGAAACCCATGTTTGAATGTGTATTGTTTTTTGATAAAAAATTTTTTGTTCAAAAGACCCTAGACTTGATTTTATGTGATGTGAAAAAAATTCACACCCATCATAAGCAATGTGTGTAAAAATACCATCGCAGACCGAGGATTTAAAAAAACCAAAAAAAACTTGAGAACTTTGCAGTTGAATTTTTATGTAAAACTCAATTTGTATAGAACTTTGAAAACACTAATTTGTGGAGGTAGATTGTCCTCATTCTATCAGCCATGAATAGGTTGATGTGTTAATTTTTGTTATCTTTAGTTATTAGTATCTGTAGTAAAGATTGAACCATCAACTTGTATTATTGTTGCAGAAAGAAGAACAGTTTAGAGCAAGACATTTCAAAGAAGCAGTGCATATGTTGGACAACAATGGCCTCCTACATAGACCTGGTATAAAATCCTCCACTCCATAATAAAGACCAATGTGTATTTGTATATAAATATTCATAGATTCATACAAAAGTTAGTAAAATTTACTGGATGAAATCATTTCAAGTGTTTTCATAACAAGACATCCCCTTCTTATTCGTCTGAAATTCGGAAAGAAATCCATTTTATTTGCATAATGAGACATTTCTTTATTTTTCTATACTGTTTTTTTTTTAACCTTCCAGTTTGAGATTTTTCTTCTTTTTAACTTCATTAACTGAGATATTATCTTCCATGAATATTAACGTGAACACTGGCGAAACAGGATTCTTTTTCTGTCATTTTTGACGGCAAGTGTATACTTATTAAATATAGTATGGAAATGAATATTTATAAATAGTAAATTGGAACGTCAGCAAGAAAATTGCAATATGAGTGATGGTAAAAAAATAAGACAATAATTCTATAGTTCTAATGAGATTATTTTGAGGTGATCAGAAAAAGCAGAATCATGGATAGATGGTAAGGTAGTATAGGCCAGGGGTGTAGATAGGTGTCACATTTGGACTTTGATGGTTTTGATTATTGCAAGGTTAAGGCTAAAATTTAAATTGTAAACATTTGTTTTCATTTTGAAGTATGCTGATTTAAGAATGTATAAAAAACAATTGCAGATGTAAGTCGTCGATTAGCAAAGAATTAGGGGAGAAAAAAAAAACAAAACAAAAAAAACAAGACTTGATGATCAAAGAGAGTACCTATTTACTATGCCTCCCCACGGGACAGAGTTAGACACCAGGGTCGTTTTTTAACGTGGAGAAAAGGTACAAAAATAAAAAATTGTCTCAGTCGTGAAGGACTGATCCTCCACCGAAAGAGAACAAGAAATGGAAGTGCAGCATCTGAAGAACAGATACTACACTTTGATCTTGACCAACGTTCTGCATTTTATTCCCAGAGTTTGGGGAGTTGATTATAACCATAAATGGAGTGTGCTGAAAGAAATGTTGACATTCTACACATAATAAATTGTAAGTTATCATGTTTCTGAATTTTTTAGATGAGGACTGATAATTTGTATTATTAGAATTATTCGGACTACTGTTCTTATCTGAAAGGTTATTCACACCTTTCAGATGATAAAGCACTAGGTAAAATTCAGTTGTAAGTGACACTCTTCTGGAGGTGGAAGGTTCAATCTTCAGTGTGGGCAATATGAAAAATACAATTGCAAACAGCTTAAGACTTCTAGCCAGTCATAGCTGACAGAACAAGAATATGCTACCCCGTGAATTAAATAAAGAGTTTTGTTCAAATTCTGTGTAGATTCCTGAGTTTAACAGAAAAAAAATCATGAGTTTGACAAGATACACTGGAAGAAAATCGGAAGTTACATCGGCCGAAATATTGTGCAAATAAAACTCAAGATAAGGACAGTAGTTTGAATGATACAAATAATGTAAATTGTAATCTGTAGAAAAACAACTTTCTTGTTTTGGATTTCTTTATTTTTGCTATAAAACTTTGGGATTGAAAGACCAGCAAAGAAAGGTGATATAGAACATAGTACTAAGTAATATAACACAGTAGACAAAATTAAGTCTAAGACTCAAAATTCATACAAGACACATGGACACATGGCATAATGGTTAGAAGTGTTTGTCATTATGAATTGATTGTTGACTATCTTCTGGCGGTTAAAGGTTCAATCTTCACAAGAGGAAATAACTGTAAATTATCACTTCTAATCTGTTATATTTATGGCAGCATTTGACTCAGCTGAAGCATATTTCTCTTGCATCACATTTCCAACCATAGCAACCTATACAACAGTTCTGAACAGGGTCACATCAGACAGCTAGCCACCAACAATTCTGCAGCTGTAGACTAACCACTTGTAAGCGAGTGAGTATTGCATCTGTTATGAACAAAGTTTCTTTGGGATTTGTTTAAGGAAAAGGACCCAAATCCTAATTATGGCTGACAAAATGAGAACAATTTACCCCTTACATACTGAGGGTCATTGTTTGAATGAAGAAATTCAAGTGACACATTTAAGATCAAAGGTGACCCCAGAAGTCTATGAAATCATGTGACTTCCAGACATTTTTGTCTCTTGGCTGGAAAAACTAGAAGAGACGTCTGGCATGTAATCCCAATTTGAAGGGAGGAATGCTCAATATAACTATGTGTAATGAGAGAAGACGTATTTTGCTCTTATGTTTCTGAATTTTTGAGATGAGGATTGGTTATTCATATTTTTTGGATTTTTCGAACTACTGTTCTCATCTTGAGTGTCATTTTCACAATGTAAGCTTCGACCTTCAGGTATATTTTGTTGAACTCCAGAATCTGAACGGAATTTCGACCGGAACCCTTTATTTACTTTACAGGGGTAGCATGCTCTTGTTCCAGCAGCCATGACTGGATAGCGGTCTTAAGTAATTCACAATTACAAATTACTTAAGACCTCTTTCCAGTCATGGCTGATGGAACAAGAACATGCTACCCTCGTAAAGTAAATAAAGAGTTCCATTCAAAATTCCATCTGGATTCCCGAGTTTGACAGAAACATTCCTGAGAGAAGGTTGAAGGTTACATCAGCCGAAACGTTAAAAATCACATTGAAGATGAGAACAGTGGTCAGATAAATTAAAATAATATACATAATACATTTCTCTAATCTTTCTGTGACCGTAATCTTGATAATAAACCTTTTTCTATAAACATTGGCATCCAAGTGTGTTTATCAGCAGACAATCTAAAACCTGGGTTCCCAATGGTTTTCATACATGCACTAGTAAGTGAAAATTCAACAACACTAGTGAACATCTCATTTTGCTCTTTGCATATGTGGTTTGACTAACATTTACACGCATACATGCACAAGTTGACAATAAAAATAAGTATGTACTCAACTGAACAAAAACTTCTTTTTTTTTTTTACACATGAGAGTCACCACTTACCAAAGCCGAGAGCCAATTGAGGATAACGGTTAATGAGTGTACGGTAGTCACTGAGACAACAGTGTATTAATAGTTAGTGGTAGAAATGGGGAAGAAATGAATTATTTAGAGGGGACGGGCTCAACAAAGACTTGTTTACATTGGACTTGAATACGACCATATTGTAGTCAGCTGGAAAGAAGGTCAGCAGAACAGAGTTCCACAGGTGACTAGTTCTAGGAAAGTTCAAATCAATAGCTTCTTTAAGCCAACCTGAGAAGCATAGATAGTCACTTTCAAATCTTGCTTGTAATATAAAAACCCAAACACATAATTTTTCTTTCTCTTTCCTGTTTTTTTCCTGAGACAACACAAGTGCACAGGTCACAGTCCAATCTAGGTCCTTTGAAACTCTCCCACTAACAAAACATGCACACTGATATATACACATATCTACAATGTGTATCCTATTTACATATGTAAACACTTGAGACAACAGCCGAAATAAATTTATATACTTAATTTTTTTTAACAGATCTTTTTTTTTTTTTTCAGTTTAAAATTTTGGTTCTTATTCAGAATTTGATTTAATTAAAAAACAAAATTACAGAAAAATGTTTATGATGTATGTACTCGTCATGAAACAAAGTGTCATATTCCAAAAATCATGAAAAATGATCAAATTTTTTCTTAACTAAGGAAATAAAAATTTATGATTTTTAGCAATTAAAAAGTTTTTATCATTTTGAACACAAACAAAATCTCAGCAGTCAAATAGAATTGTCACCCTTGAATTTAAACATATTCTAAAACAATATGCTGGCTCTCAGCCCCTGTCTCACCTCCTCATAAAATTTGATTTTCTTAGTTAAAAAAAAAAAAAAAAAAAATTTACTTGATCAATTTACATGAATTTTGGGGTATTGATTCCGTAGAAAGGTTGTGAACATAACCAAGAATTTAATAAAATTCCGAATAATCCATATCAATCAAATTTTTTCTCGGAAACCTTCAAATTTACAAACAAATGATAAACATATTTGTTCATTAAGAACATTATCAAATTTCCAGATTCACACCAATTTAAACAAAAATACAAAAAAAAATTACTTTTTATCTACAACACAAAATATGGCAAAAAAAAAAAAAAAAGTTTGTTGGTATAAAAAAAAAAAAAAAAACAGTTTGTTGGTATAAAAAAAAAAACAGTTTGGTGGTATAAAAAAAATAAAACAAAAAAAACAGTTTGGTGGTATAAAAAAAAAAAAAACAGTTTGGTGGTATAAAAAAAAAAAAAAAACAGTTTGGTGGTATAAAAAGTTCATGAGGATTTCAAACAATGCTTTCTGAAGCTCCAGATGGATAAGAAAGTTGGTTATCTGTAAGTTCTTTTAGAGCTTCCCAGGATGATTTCCGTGGATAAAGATTACTAGGAGGGTTATAAGCTATCGAAGGTGGGTAGCTGATGGTAGCAGCTGTGCCTGATGCATAGGATTCTTTATCAGAAACCTGTGAACTTATCGAAGGGTGATAAACAGTCGGCAAATTATCAATGCTTGGCCTCGACTGTCCATCGCCGCTATACAAAAAGTCAGAATTATATGGCGGGTTGCCAAATGGCAAGGAATTATCTTGAGACTTCATTTCTCCATCAGTTAACTCACAAAGCAATTCCCATGGAGATTTTGTCGGCTCTGCCCCTTCTAAAGACATAGGATGATTATCTCGATATTGATGACCGATAGGGGAACAGCTCATATCACTAGCTTTTGAGATTGGTTTAAATTGTGATTTTGACATTTCGGCAGGCTGCATTACATTGACATCATCCTGAACATATGACATTGGTTTAGCATTAGATAAAGATGAAGCCGCACTGTTGGCTGTTGGTTTTTTCTGGGCAGTTTCTGTTTGGGTTCCTCTTTGTTCATTAGTTTGCGTAGATGATGAGAATTTCCGTGAAGATGCAGGTTTTTTGTGCGTAAGTTTCTTGGAAGCAGATTTCCTGGAATGTTCTTGGTCAGAACCATCTTTGGAGTTTTTCGTAATATCTCCGAGGGACTTGAATATCCGTGCATCCCTTCTATCCATAGGATCTTGTTGCATAGACATATCGAGGTCATCATGAGCATATGACGTCACGGACTCTGAAATGGAAGAGCGGCGTTCTCGTTTACCTCGTCGTGCATATAATGATGACCTTGAAGCAAACAGGGACTGGCGGGATGTTGTACGCTGAAGAGCTGGAAAAAAAAAATGTTAAATAATAGATTGTTAACTATTCCGTACTTTCAAAAATAGATTGTTAACTATTTTGTACTTTTAAAAATAGATTGTTAACTATTTTGTACTTTCAAAAATAGATTAACTATTTTGTACTTTCAAAAATAGATTAACTATTTTGTACTTTCAAAAATAGATTAACTATTTTGTACTTTCAAAAATAGATTAACTATTTTGTACTTTCAAAAATAGATTAACTATTCCGTACTTTCAAAAATAGATTAACTATTCCGTACTTTCAAAAATAGATTGTTAACTATTTTGTACTTTTAAAAATAGATTGTTAACTATTTTGTACTTTCAAAAATAGATTAACTATTTTGTACTTTCAAAAATAGATTGTTAACTATTTTGTACTTTCAAAAATAGATTGTTAACTATTTTGTACTTTCAAAAATAGATTGTTAACTATTTTGTACTTTCAAAAATAGATTGTTAACTATTTTGTACTTTCAAAAATAGATTGTTAACTATTTTGTACTTTCAAAAATAGATTAACTATTTTGTACTTTCAAAAATAGATTAACTATTCCGTACTTTCAAAAATAGATTGTTAACTATTTTGTACTTTCAAAAATAGATTGTTAACTATTTTGTACTTTTAAAAATAGATTGTTAACTATTTTGTACTTTTAAAAATAGATTGTTAACTATTTTGTACTTTCAAAAATAGATTGTTAACTATTTTGTACTTTTAAAAATAGATTGTTAACTATTTTGTACTTTTAAAAATAGATTGTTAACTATTTTGTACTTTCAAAAATAGATTGTTAACTATTTTGTACTTTCAAAAATAGATTGTTAACTATTTTGTACTTTCAAAAATAGATTAACTATTTTGTACTTTCAAAAATAGATTAACTATTTTGTACTTTCAAAAATAGATTAACTATTTTGTACTTTCAAAAATAGATTAACTATTTTGTACTTTCAAAAATAGATTAACTATTTTGTACTTTCAAAAATAGATTAACTATTTTGTACTTTCAAAAATAGATTAACTATTTTGTACTTTCAAAAATAGATTAACTATTTTGTACTTTCAAAAATAGATTAACTATTTTGTACTTTCAAAAATAGATTAACTATTTTGTACTTTTAAAAATAGATTGTTAACTATTTTGTACTTTCAAAAATAGATTAACTATTTTGTACTTTTAAAAATAGATTGTTAACTATTTTGTACTTTTAAAAATAGATTGTTAACTATTTTGTACTTTTAAAAATAGATTGTTTACTATTTTGTACTTTCAAAAATAGATTGTTAACTATTTTGTACTTTCAAAAATAGATTGTTAACTATTTTGTACTTTTAAAAATAGATTGTTAACTATTTTGTACTTTTAAAAATAGATTGTTAACTATTTTGTACTTTCAAAAATAGATTAACTATTTTGTACTTTCAAAAATAGATTGTTAACTATTTTGTACTTTTAAAAATAGATTGTTAACTATTTTGTACTTTTATCGAACAATTTTGTGATTAAATCCATTCTGGTTTATGATTTCAAATTCGCCACAATCTGGAAAACAGGCTTCTTATAGAACCCACAGGATAATGAGAAATCTTACTTCATAAGACCCATCAGTATATAATTAATCGCAGCAGCCATTGATTTTTTAATATTTTTTGCCTGCAACCGAACCTTACATGTTGCACAAAACTTGACGTTTATACCAATTTTACTATTATTTGCTTACGAACGGCGAGCAGGCATTTAATAACATTTACGGGCAAGATTTGAAAAAATAAAATATCTATTTCAAATTTATATCTAAGTATAATTAAGCAGCAACCCTTTCTTTAGATATATTTTATTAGAGCTCTTTAGGGTTTCTTTTATGAAAATATATAAAAGCTACTAAAAGAGAAACAAGACTAAACATTTCTTTTTTTTTTTGAGGTTAAGTCTGCATTAGATTTTAAAACAATATAAATTTATTATAAGTTTAAAATGATCAAACTTTGATTTGATGAATAAATCAAAATAAACTACAGCCTTTTTTTTCAGAGATTGCAATCTTAGAATATCATCTATACCACTATATATATAAGATGGGTATTTTTATATATTTGTATGTAAAGGATTCTCTCCTAAATTAATTAACCAATCATTAATAACTTTGGAACACAGTTGCTAGGCATAAGGAGTCCGAATATGAACTATATTTTTATGCAAAAAAGTTTAAAAGAAGGTGGAAGTCCTTCATGAAAATTTAGATTTTTGTGAAATTTTATCAAGAGATATTAGACATCAATAAATATTTCTCAAATTTAAATTTCTTTGAGGTGCTTTAAAGCATTTTAGGGAGCATAACCTTCAAGTGGAAATTCAAACATAACAGATTCTGTTGAATTTAATCCACAGTAGGTACAAATCAATGAAGCAAAATTCTTTGAAATACAAATTCTTTTTAAGACCTTTTCAGTTTAAGCCTTAAATTTTAGACATTTTCTTGAATCAAAATCATATATAATGAATTTCAATTAAAATTTGAATAAGAATTCTAGGCATAAGATTTAGTATCATTATAACTTTGGAAGACATAAAGGAAGTTTTTAAACTTTTTTTTTTCTTAATTCTAATCCTAAGTCCTTTGTTGGAAAATTCTATTGTTTGTGAGTCACTTGCAATCACTTTGCTTCCAAGAATTTACTCTAATACTAATATCATTAAGTTGTTTACCATGAATATTTAATATCATGGCACCCCAACAGTGGTGTTCAAATATCACCTCCTTTAAAAAACAAGGATACAAACTTCCGGATATGGGATCTAGTTTTTTTGCACCAGATTAATGCTTTTTTTTATATAATACACTAGCAGAACCCATGTACTGGCGTTGCCCGGTGGAAGTATGCCTCCCCCCCACCCACCCAACATCCAATCCTAAAAACAGGTTTTTTCTTAAAGATGTCCAGAGAAAGTGTAATATAGAAGAAACAAATATTTGAGAGGCAAAAATCAAAAAAATATAAATGTATATGCAATACGACTGCTAAAAAACTCACCAAGGTACACATGTATATAGAGATTGAGGCAAGAAAAAACATTGGTACATAAAAAAAAAAAAAAATGGTGACACAATGTTGAAACCACAGAATGTAATGATTTTGTATGTTGTAGTAAGAGAAGTAATATAGAAATGTCCTTCAGGGAGACTAGCCACCCTCCTCACCAAACAAGTCTGGTGGGGGAACCAGTTTAGTCGCCGGTGACCTGACCATGAGGCAGGTAGTACTGGGTTACATGATACCAGTAGCATATGACATGACCTGGCGAATGAACCCTTTTTCGGGGTCTTGCTCTTGCTTGTTGCTGGATCTCAACATTTTAAATGGAGAGAGAAACTTAGCTGCTGTACAAAGCTAAGACCCTGTAACATCGTCTGTGTATAGATACTCCCTCAGGCATTTGTCTATTAAAATAGTCCTGTGGCGATGGAAACCATTTTTGGGCTCATGGACTTTGTGTCTGAGGGAGTGGCACTTGTCTGACAAGATGTTGCAATCAATCAATATAGAAATGTAACTGTAACAGAAACATAATGATATGTCTGATAATGACACCATGTTTATAAGTCACTAACCATTCATTTATGAATAGAACTGGAATATGAGAATGTCTGGAGCTAAGTCAATCAGAATAGGTAGACTTTGGCAGGGGAGATATTATATACGAGTAGGATTACGTAAAGAGTAACAGGTCTATGTTTACAGGCGGTGCAAGCACAGTATCATAGGAAAATGTTAACTGGTATCAGTGAGAGCATTAAATATTTAGAGAGAAAAATAGGAACTACTTGCTCTGTAGATGTTGTGATTGTGATGGTGTTGCTCATCGGATGCAATGTAGCAATTTATTACCACAACTGAATATGTCTGCAATGGAGTT
This sequence comes from Euprymna scolopes, assembly GCF_053919585.1. Classification (NCBI taxonomy): domain Eukaryota; kingdom Metazoa; phylum Mollusca; class Cephalopoda; order Sepiida; family Sepiolidae; genus Euprymna; species Euprymna scolopes. The sequence goes on along the minus strand of NC_136521.1, from coordinate 19,057,684 downwards.
CGATAGCTGCATAAGATAGTGGCTAATAACCTAGACACACTCAATTTGTATGTGGCATCTGTTATTGCAAACCTACAATACTTTGGTCCAGAGGGGAATTTCTGCAATCATTTTATTATATAGTAGATTATAATTCGATATATTATGAAATTTATGACAATTTAAATTTTAAACATTGCAATCAAGCTCTGAAAATAAAAATGTAACAATGTTTATACATATGCATGCACATTTTCAAAGACCATTTAGTCTACATGCTAATGAAAAAAAAAATCATAAATTTGCAAACTTTACTCTGAAGTAATAATGTTACTAAATGCTTTTCTGATATACATATGAAGTCATTAAGTTTCCATTTTCGGAGCCTGATTATAGTTAAAATTTTAACAAACGATGTGATAAATTTTACAATCTACCAGGGTTGAGATCCATCTTCCCAGGCCTTACCTTCTCCTTTTGAGAAAGGGTTAGTTTAGTGCTAATCGCCTGAGCTGCCCCTATCAGGGATGACAACAGGGCTGCCCAGACATTTTTTACAGACTGGAGTGCTCTTCCTCTAGGGTGCTGGTTCCGACCCATAATATCTTTCTGCCATGGGAGGGATATAAATAAACCTTACATGTTAAAAATTCACCTTATTTTTATCTGCAGTATTTAATATATCCTGGGAGTTTCATAAGATTTGATTTATTAAAAACTAAATTTTGCATTAATTCTTTTGGTTCTTTTACTTGAACCTTCCCTTAATCACGCACACACACACACACACACCTGTATATACTTACGTGGTAAACTCTCATTGTCATCTGTTCTTGGCATTCTAGAGCTAACCTCACTCATTGGCGTATCAGAACGATGACTTGGATCATCTCCATATATGACATTGCTGTCCGTATCAGACTGATATTGTTTTCCTTTCGTAGATTTTGGAACCTTATGACCACGTTTGCGTAGGCTATTTGTGCCATCCTTTTCCTTATATGTCCTTTGCGGTCTTGGAGGCACGGGTTGACCATCGGTTATGTCGCTATGCTTCTTCTTGTCTTGAGCCCTGGTTGGACGCAGTGTATGTTGAGTATTGCCGCTATCTTTTGATGAAGGCATTTCACTTGGTGTTGTTTCTGGTGCTGACTGCGGTGGCAAACTTGTTGCAACTGGGATATGAACATTCTTTGCCATGGAAAGGCTTGGATTAGGGTTACTTTGAAATTTAGAGGGTTCTGGTTTCTCCATTTCTTGAAGTTCCCTTTCCAAATGCTCCATGTCTTCAGTTGAAGCTGAAATCTTTGGGACTCGCCTAATTCCAGCATGAGTGCTATTTATTTGAGAACTCTGCAGATGAGGGCTGGTCGGAACTGTGGGTAAGGGTGGCGGTGTTGGAGGTAAGGTGCTGCCTTGGGAGAACCGTTTTTCTCTTTCTTCAGCTTCAGCTTCATTAAATTTAAAAGATGCTTGGAATTTTGGACTGCTATGAAGTGCATTTAGTACTGGCGATTTTGGGGTCATGTTTGAATTTGTCTGATTCATTTTGCCCGGATCATTATCAAATTCTAATTTTTTCGGACTATCAGGCAAAATATTGATATTAAGATCGTTTTGTTTCTTATTATCATCAAGATAATCATAGAATTGGTTCACTTCTTCATGATGCGACAGCAAAGATCTATCGTTATTTTTTGGAGAGTTGCTTTTTTTGATAATTCCGCCATTCTTAACTCCTTCGTTGATATAACCAATGCCGGTGCTTGATTGCTCACAATCTGTGAGGGATCCATTCCCGTCAAAGTTTTCTGGATGTTTTCTCTTCAATGATTTGTAATAACAATGACCAGCAATTGCAATAATAAGTATGATAATGATAATACCGCAGACGACACCAATGATAATACCGATGAGAGTTGGGTTAGAGACTTCGTCTGGAACAACATCTTTGAAATCTGAAATATAAACAAATTCACCTATCATTATGAAATTTGAAACCCAGTTGCTAGATGTAAATGCAGGCTATATTTAGTTTAATTGATTTTTTTGCAAAATGAGTAAAACAATGGGGTTGAATCCCTTTTTGAATATTCAGATATCTCTGATTTTCATGAAATTTTAACAGGTATTTGGTATCAATGATAAATATTACAGGTTATAGTCAGCTAACAAACTTCCTAACTTCTGTCAAAGCACTACCAATGTTTCTTTATTTAACTATCATTGAAAATCATATTTTCCCAATCTTTCTTTATTTAACAATCATTGAAAAGTTTTTTCGACCTCATTTTTATTAAGAATTATTGAAATTAGTTTTATTTTTTCTAAGAATTATTGAAAACACTTTTTGCATTCTTATAAAAAAGATGTTTCTTTTGTAATGTTTGAAATTTTATAATTTTGATTTCTATAATTACATTTGCTATTTTGATTTCAATAATTTAACTTTTCTACTTTCATAAACATATTTATTATATACACTCAAAAAAATTTATTTTAAAAATTTAAAAAAAAAAACCAAAAAAACGTAATTTTATAATTTCATAAACATATCTCTTATAAAATTTCAAATAAAATAAAAACTTATTTTTTAATTTTATTAAATGTACAAATAAAAAACTAATTGTGTCATTTTTATCTGTAAATTTTGTTAATTTTTATTGTATATTTTTCAATGTCCTTTTCTTATATTTTATTTCAATAAGTCGTTTCACAATAGAAATACTTGAGAACAATAAAAGAGAAGGAACTGATTTACTGTGTCACCGATTCCGGTAGCAGCTATACCAGAAGTTAGGAAGTATGTTAGCTGACTATAACCAACAACTTTGTAATTCAAATGACTTTATAGAAAAAAAAGTTTAGAGTTTTGGTACTTGTACAGTTTAATCAAGACATTAAAAAATGAAAATACCAAAAAAAAAAAAAGGTTATATTGTACGTATCCGTTTTGGACTGAAGATCTCTAAAAAAAAAAATTTTATTTAATTTGATGGAGTAGTTTTTTTTTTCATTTTTTTTTTTACATGGGCATCACCACTTATCAAGGCCGATCGGCCACTCAAGGATAAGGGTTAAAGCGTGTACAATATAGTAATCGATAGTAATGGAAGTTCGGTAAATTTGTTAACTTAAGTGGAATGGCTCATCAGAAACTTGTTCACGTTGGACTTGAAGACAACCATATTATAGACAGCTGGAAAGCAGGAAAACGGAAGACAATTCGACAGGCGTGCAGTTCTAACAAAGAAGCTTTGATCATGGAATCTATGTTTAGGTTTAGGCACAGATAAAGAGTGGGGAAAATTATTGATAATGTTTTCAGCTAGTCTAGTGTTTCTTGTGAAAGTTTGGCGAGGGGGAACCATCTTATTTCTCACGAATCTTGACCATTCTTGATTCACTTATTTTAAAACAATTTCCTGACAAATCTTTCTTTTTACCATGTCACATCGACGTAGTAATGGGGTGGGGGAATCCCTATTTAGATTAATTAGATGACAGAAGAACTTTATTTAAGTACAATACTTAATATTAACAGCCATGGTAAGGTGCAAAAAAAAAAAAAAAGTGCCGCCCAATTTTAACTCTCACTATTCGTAACCTAAATATGCGGTATCTTAGCTGTGATACTAAAGCTATTCTTCCTGAGTGGATGCTATGCTCTATGCGTGACCTTAATGTCTGCCTATAAATACAAAATATGAATTTTCCGATCCGCCATGAACTAGTTCTTGTAACTGGAACAAACACCTAACTGCTAGCAACGAAATCCCAATATACATTTTACCTCCAAGACCCGTCTAATCTGCATGCAAAAAAAAAAATAAATAAATAAATAAAAAACTTACCTGCCACTCTAAATCCTAATGTAGATATGTTTCTTGTAAATTAATAACCCCTGTCTCTTGAAGGCTAACAATCTGCTCCTTCCCACCAAACCGCCACTTAACTCCTACATTTCACACCGTTTTGTACTGGAATCTTTAACTTCCAGCCCCTAACCCTCACATGCTAACTGCCTAGTCATCACTACACATCTATACAATTCTATCCTTTAGACATGCATTGGAGTTCAGTCCTATTCCAGTTGGTATTTAACAGCCAAAGTATGTACTCGGAAGCAAAGCACACCGCACTGCATTACACAACTATGTCTCCTCTTAGATAGCTTTACAACGCAAATACGAAACAGAACCAATGCTCCTTGCTATGCTAAATGTCCATAACTCTTACTTGAAAGCTGAAAACATCTCTCAATAATAGAAACTCACTTTGTACCTTTCAACTTTATTCGCACCTACTAAAACCAGCCCATATATCTATTTACCAAATTACACATGACTCAAAACTTACTGTTTTATCCGTACTATATTGCACTCGCATCTCATGCCCTGCTGTCATCTAAAATATAGTTTGGGCACAACTCGTAGTTCAATTCTTAACACCTACTCACACTTTAAAGTTATACTAGGCCCAAGCTCACATGAATAAAAAAAAAATAAAGAAAAATAATAAAAAATGTATATATATGAGAAAGCCTCAAACCACATTATCTCCTAACAAGCCTCCTTACAATCATAGTTGCTTACACTGCATGAGCTCTACTCAACCCCTTTATCCAGTAACAATGAAATAACAATGTCCCTAATTCACTTTGAGGAGTGTAACTATTTAGCAGATATATAACCTCTACAAACTAACCCAATAACATTAACTAACCACGCGGGGTCGCAGAAATACCTGGATTAGAACCCAGGCACGGAGCAAACCCTCTCAGTGGTGACGGACCCAGGAGATCTTTCCAGATCATCCGTCTAGGAGAAGGAAAACTCTGAAACTAAACCAAAGAGGAGGGAGGCCTCTTCAGTCTTGGATGACAACCTTCCTAGAGCTGGTGACTCAAACAAATTACCGGTTTGCAAACCTAAATTGCTTAAGGAGTAGATAGGTCCTGCCTATCGCCCGGCTTCCATACTCCTTCTTTGCCTATTAGTCAGGCGCAAAGATACTATCACAGTGATTCGACAGAAACACCCATTGGTAGATCTTGTTTCTTGTCTAGGGCAATGAACGCCGTTTCCCCCACTCCCGACACACCCCACCCCTAAAGCTGGGCACTTGAGAATGCTTGAGTACCATATATGCCTGAGCAATTAGATTGGGTTGACCTTCCTCTGATGGGTTGAGGGTACCGGATTGACAGTTACTGTCTGCTGTTTCTGACTGGTAGTACAGGTGCCCTAACTCTTTGGTAGCGCTTAGAGCGGCTGCTCCATCAACAGTTGTATAATATCGGGATGTTTGCAGTGCCATGGCGCGCATGGACAAGGGACCCTGCACTCATTCCCGGTGGGCTTTCCTGAGGCCACAGTCCTAGTTGATGGAGGGTCAGCTGATGGTCTACTTGTGATGCATGTGATATTCTGCATAACCTCCTGCTCGGCTTCCCCTAACCTAACTGAAACTCGTTAAAAATGATGACAGTACAATCTAAAAATAAGCTTAAACCAGGCTTAGGGTCAAACAAATCCAACTTGCCTCCTCCCTTGAGGCTTGCATTCACAAATATCCGTGCGCTTAGAACTAATTTAGCTGATATTGAAGCATTTCTCCTAACAAATACCCCGGATATCTTAGCACTAAGTGAGACTAACCTACACTCCTCCATCCCCTCTAACTACTTTAACATGCCTGGATATCTCCCACTCTGCCGTAAGGACTCTGACAGACATATGCACGGACTTGGAGTTTACATTCGTAACACCCTTCCCTTGACTAGAGAAACAAACCTAGAAACGGATGATCAAGCCTTTATGTGCTTTAGACTAATCATGCAACACAACATTAGCTACTTTTACTTTCTCTACCGCTCTCCCTCGACCCAAGACTGCACCATAATAAACAAAGTATCTGACAGCATAGACACAGCACTCTCCTTCGACACTAGCGCCCAAGTACATGTATTTGGTGACTTTAATGTTCATCATAAAAACTGGCTTGGATTCTCTACTTACACAGATGCAGCAGGCAGCGCAACTCATAGCTTCTCTGTATCTCACTCCCTATCACAAATTGTTACTTTTCCAACCCGCTTCCCTGATCAGGAAGAACAACACGCATCATTATTAGATCTGTTTTTGACCACAGTTCCTGATGACTGTGTAACGAAAGCCGACAGCCCACTTGGGAACGCTGATCATGCGGTGATAATGGTTGAAATCGCCCTAAACTCTAGACCCAAAACTGAAGAGCCAGTGCTCAAAACAACAAGATATTATAAAAAGGCTGACTGGGAAGCAATCAGAGATCTTATCAGAGACGCCCCATGGGGAAATATTTTTTCTCTTCCTGCTGAACAGTGTGCAACCGAGACCACTGAATGGTTCAAAACTGCAATCGAAGCGCATTCCCATGCAGAAATTCTATAGCAAGCCCCACTCTCCCCAATGGTTTACTTCGACTTGCGCAACTGCCATTGCCCAAAGGCAGCATGCATTCCGCAGGTTTAACCGACATAAGTCTAGTTCAAACAGACAGAAGTACATAGAAGCTAGAAGTAACGTTAAGAAAGAAATAGCGACAGCTAAGAGGGAATTTACGGAAACCACTAAAAAACGCATCGAAGCACAAAAACTAGGAACTCGTGACTTCTGGAAAATCTACAACAGTGTAGTAAATAATGGGCAATCAACAATTCCTCCACTAACCAACAATCATGAGATTCTTTGCTCAGCAACCAAGAAGGCTAACATGCTTGCCAGTCGGTTTGCCTCAAACTCCACACTGGACCCTCTAAACCACCCCCTACCTCAATTTCCTATGCGGACAGACGCCACGCTTGACGATCTAATAATCACCCCTGCTCAGGTGCATGCTATCATAAAAAACCTTGACACTTCAAAAGCATGTGGACCCGACCTCATCCCAGCTGTGCTATTAAAAAAGTGCTCAGCCGAAGTAGCTCCAGTTCTCTCCAAACTCTACAAAAAATGCCTTAATGAATCTTGCTTTCCGGGCTGCTGGAAAACTGCTTCTGTGGTACCAGTATTCAAGAATTCTGGCGAAAGAACTGACCCATTAAATTATCGTCCTATTAGCCTCCTCCCACTTTTTGCCAAAATATTTGAGACCTTAATTAACGATGCTCTAGTCCAGCACCTTACAGATTCTAAACTTCTGACCGACCAACAATATGGATTTAGACAAGCCCGTTCCACGGCAGACATCCTCACTGTAATCTCTGAACGCATATACCATTCACTGGACAAAGCGGGAGAGGGCAGAGCGGTAGCTCTAGATATATCCAAGGCTTTTGACAGGGTATGGCATGAGGGTCTTCTCAGGAAGATTAGATCATACGATATCACTGGTAGAATACTTAACATAATTAAATCCTTCTTAGATAAGAGAAAAATCCAGGTTGTCCTCGACGGTCGTACATCTAAACAATATGATATAAATGCGGGAGTGCCCCAGGGATCTATCCTTGGACCTCTGCTGTTCCTGATATTCATAAATGACCTCCCTGACAAAATTGACTCTGAGATGGGTATATATGCTGATGACACCACACTCTATAGCAGGCACGACAGAAAAACAAATGAACATATATCTAAAGTAATGGCAGAAACACTAGAGGATGACCTCCAATCAGCAGTGGAATGGGGACAAAAATGGATGATAACGTTCAATGCCGCCAAGACAAAACTGGTTTCATTCAATAATTACAAGAAACCTTCTCTACCACCTATAGCAATTGCCAACGACTCTTTATCTGAGAGTATGTCTCTCAAGCTCCTTGGCCTAACGTTCACAGGAAACATGAGCTGGAACAATTACATCGAGAGCATTGCCAGGGCCGCTGCGAGGAAGGTGGGCTCTCTCTACCGTGCTAGAAAACTTCTAACACCCGAAAGTATCCTGTACCTCTACAAGGCCACTATTCGCCCATGTATGGAGTATTGCTGTCATATTTGGGCTGGTGCATCGGCTACTAGTCTCTCGCTCCTTGACAGGGTTCAAAAGAGAGTCGCAAATCTGATAGGCCCCGAACTGGCATCTAAGCTTCAGCCTCTGTCCCATCGTCGAAACGTTGCATCCCTCTGCCTGTTCTACAAATATTATAATGGTGAATGCTCTGATGAACTGCAATCACTTGTGCCCCCACGACGTAAACACCCTCGAGAGACCCGACAAGCTGCAAAATCCCACCCCCACACTGTAGAGATCCCTAGATGTAAAAGATCTTTCTACTCCAGTAGTTTCTTCCCCAGAACTGCTAGACTTTGGAATTCCATTCCAGGTCACTGCTTCCCACACTGTACTGACTTGCATAAGTTCAAGTGCAATGTGAACCAACATCTCGCTGCCCAAATCCCTACAAAGTACCCCAGTAGATGTTTCCCCTGATAGTAGCCCCCTACACCAAAGTGGCAATGTGCCTTGTTAGGGGTGAAAATGTAATAAAAAAAAATTAAAATAAAAAAAAGTCGAACACTTTCCATGAAAATAACGATAAAGCAGAGACAAACTCGCAACATCTCTTCTGTGAGATAGAGGTTGCAGTGAAGAGAAAAGGACATCTCCCACCAGGCCACGAAGTCTATTTTGAACCCTATCAAGGCAGGACAAGTCTTTTCTAGCAGCTCCTGCCCATATGTGTCAACAATATTCCATCCTTGGACGTATCTGGCTCTTATATAGATAGAGAATTGCATCAGCAGTGAGATATCTACTGGATCGATAGAAGGATCCAACCATTTTTCCAGCGGCCTTGGCAACAGATTTGATGTATGTACTCCATTTAAGATCAGGAGTAAAGGTCAAGCCCAGAAGCCTGTCAAACTTGAGGCCTCCCCAAGACGAGAGCCATTCATTTTAATTGATGCCAGATGGGGATCAGAACGTTGATGATGTAAAGATAGAAGTTTGGTTTTAGATGCATTAAAAGTAACCAGCCACTCCTTTCCCCATTCTACAACGTGATCAAGATCAGAGGAGAGAGAATCGGAGAGAACTTGGTCGTTTACTGTCTTTTTTTTTTTTTTTTTTTTTTTTTTTTACAGCAGAAAAACATGTTTTTATGAGAGTGCGTTGAAGTCAGCCATTATGGAAATTTTTAACACATCACGGGGAGATAACTCCATGTAAAGCGCTGACACTCCCTCCCCATCTTTATTACTAGCTTTTCTTCCTAAAAATCGAACCTTTTGCTCGGTATCATAACAATTTTTTTTACGCTGTAAAAAAAAAAAAAAAAAAAAAAAAAAATGGCTTACCTTTAGAGTACGTTGATACAATAATATTGCCACTGTATTGATTATCATTTAAATCTCTTGCAAGGACGATGTAAACTTGCCGATTCTCAAGTAATCGTGAAGATGATGAAGACTGGCATGTATATCTAGCCTAAAAAAAATATAAAATTCAAATTATTCATGAATAACAGAAATAAGAAAACAAAACAAGAAAAAATTCTTCTACTAAATGCGAGTCAATCAACGTGTGTTTGTCTAAGGATTTTTAACTAAAATAGAACGTAAAATATTACTTAGTTCTGAGATGTTTGAACAAAAGTTGTTTTAATTGTTCTAATTAATGGTAACTTATAAATAACTGAGTAAATCATTCATCTCTCTTAACTATAGTATCTACTATAACCAAGTTCAGAAAACCAAAAAACTTCAGATCAAACTCTTGAGATTCATGTAAGTAATTTAAGTGAATGGATGTTATTTTATTAAAAATTCAGTGCTTTGAAAAGTCAATGTAATTTTTTACATCTTAGCTGTTACATTCTTAGTGATTACAGGTGTGTGGATACGATTCCTGTACATTAAGCCACCATTTTTGGTGTTGTAGATATACACGTGTCTCAGATGGCCAAAAGCCAAGAGACAGTTGGATTCAATTACATATGCATCTTTAAACAGTTTGTTTCAGACAAAAAAGGGGATACAAAAATATAAGCTGTTAATAACAGACATAGGTACTTAAGGAATTCATTACAATCGCAATCACAATGAATAAGAATGTTAAACGGTAGTGACACATGGACTGAGGGTCATGTGCGTTTGGTGTGCTTGGGATATAAGAGTGGTAAATTCCAGTGACCAGTGATTGCCTGCTTATATTTTGAAGAGTCCATCACTAGACGAAGTCAGTGCATATCGTCTTGCCCGGGTGCATGCTTGACTAGAGAGAGTGGGTTATAGTTATGGTACAGCTCTCAGACAGGCGTACATTAGTGGCAACATTTAATTTTTGATTTTTTTTTTAAATGAACATGAAAGGTGTAAACACGTGAATAAGTGCATCATTATTATAGATTATTTTAATGCTTAGTTATCATTATTATAGATTATTTTAATGCTTAGTTATCATTATTATAGATTATTTTAATGCTCAGTTATCATTATTACAGATTATTTTAATGCTTAGTTATCATTATTACAGATTATTTTAATGCTTAGTTATCATTATTATAGATTATTTTAATGCTCAGTTATCATTATTACAGATTATTTTAATGCTCAGTTATCATTATTATAGATTATTTTAATGCTCAGTTATCATTATTACAGATTATTTTAATGCTCAGTTATCATTATTGCAGATTATTTTAATGCTCAGTTATCATTATTGCAGATTATTTTAATGCTCAGTTATCATTATTACAGATTATTTTAATGCTCAGTTATCATTATTACAGATTATTTTAATGCTCAGTTATAATTATTGCAGATTATTTTAATGCTCAGTTATCATTATTGCAGATTATTTTAATGCTCAGTTATCATTATTACAGATTATTTTAATGCTCAGTTATCATTATTACAGATTATTTTAATGCTCAGTTATCATTATTGCAGATTATTTTAATGCTCAGTTATCATTATTGCAGATTATTTTAATGCTCAGTTATCATTATTACAGATTATTTTAATGCTTAGTTATCATTATTATAGATTATTTTAATGCTCAGTTATCATTATTACAGATTATTTTAATGCTCAGTTATCATTATTATAGATTATTTTAATGCTCAGTTATCATTATTACAGATTATTTTAATGCTCAGTTATCATTATTGCAGATTATTTTAATGCTCAGTTATCATTATTGCAGATTATTTTAATGCTCAGTTATCATTATTACAGATTATTTTAATGCTCAGTTATCGTTATTACAGATTATTTTAATGCTCAGTTATTATTATAGATTATTTTAATGCTCAGTTATCAATATTACAGATTATTTTAATGCTCAGTTATTATTATAGATTATTTTAATGCTCAGTTATCATTATTGCAGATTATTTTAATGCTCAGTTATCGTTATTATAGATTATTTTAATGCTCAGTTATCGTTATTACAGATTATTTTAATGCTCAGTTATTATTATAGATTATTTTAATGCTCAGTTATTATTATAGATTATTTTAATGCTCAGTTATCATTATTACAGATTATTTTAATGCTCAGTTATTATTATAGATTATTTTAATGCTCAGTTATTATTATAGATTATTTTAATGCTCAGTTATCATTATTATAGATTATTTTAATGCTCAGTTATCATTATTACAGATTATTTTAATGCTCAGTTATTATTATAGATTATTTTAATGCTCAGTTATTATTATAGATTATTTTAATGCTCAGTTATCATTATTGCAGATTATTTTAATGCTCAGTTATCGTTATTATAGATTATTTTAATGCTCAGTTATCGTTATTACAGATTATTTTAATGCTCAGTTATTATTATAGATTATTTTAATGCTCAGTTATTATTATAGATTATTTTAATGCTCAGTTATTATTATAGATTATTTTAATGCTTAGTTATCATTATTGCAGATTATTTTAATGCTCAGTTATCGTTATTATAGATTATTTTAATGCTCAGTTATCGTTATTACAGATTATTTTAATGCTCAGTTATTATTATAGATTATTTTAATGCTCAGTTATTATTATAGATTATTTTAATGCTCGGTTATCATTATTACAGATTATTTTAATGCTCAGTTATCGTTATTACAGATTATTTTAATGCTCAGTTATTATTATAGATTATTTTAATGCTCAGTTATCATTATTACAGATTATTTTAATGCTCAGTTATCGTTATTATAGATTATTTTAATGCTCAGTTATCGTTATTATAGATTATTTTAATGCTCAGTTATCGTTATTATAGATTATTTTAATGCTCAGTTATCATTATTACAGATTATTTTAATGCTCAGTTATCATTATTACAGATTATTTTAATGCTCAGTTATCATTATTACAGATTATTTTAATGCTCGGTTATCATTATTACAGATTATTTTAATGCTCAGTTATCATTATTGCAGATTATTTTAATGCTCAGTTATCGTTATTATAGATTATTTTAATGCTCAGTTATCGTTATTACAGATTATTTTAATGCTCAGTTATTATTATAGATTATTTTAATGCTCAGTTATTATTATAGATTATTTTAATGCTCAGTTATCATTATTACAGATTATTTTAATGCTCAGTTATTATTATAGATTATTTTAATGCTCAGTTATTATTATAGATTATTTTAATGCTCAGTTATCATTATTACAGATTATTTTAATGCTCAGTTATTATTATAGATTATTTTAATGCTCAGTTATTATTATAGATTATTTTAATGCTCAGTTATCATTATTGCAGATTATTTTAATGCTCAGTTATCGTTATTATAGATTATTTTAATGCTCAGTTATCGTTATTACAGATTATTTTAATGCTCAGTTATTATAATAGATTATTTTAATGCTCAGTTATTATTATAGATTATTTTAATGCTCAGTTATTATTATAGATTATTTTAATGCTTAGTTATCATTATTGCAGATTATTTTAATGCTCAGTTATCGTTATTATAGATTATTTTAATGCTCAGTTATCGTTATTACAGATTATTTTAATGCTCAGTTATTATTATAGATTATTTTAATGCTCAGTTATTATTATAGATTATTTTAATGCTCGGTTATCATTATTACAGATTATTTTAATGCTCAGTTATCGTTATTACAGATTATTTTAATGCTCAGTTATTATTATAGATTATTTTAATGCTCAGTTATCATTATTACAGATTATTTTAATGCTCAGTTATCGTTATTATAGATTATTTTAATGCTCAGTTATCGTTATTATAGATTATTTTAATGCTCAGTTATCGTTATTATAGATTATTTTAATGCTCAGTTATCATTATTACAGATTATTTTAATGCTCAGTTATCATTATTACAGATTATTTTAATGCTCAGTTATCATTATTACAGATTATTTTAATGCTCGGTTATCATTATTACAGATTATTTTAATGCTCGGTTATCATTATTACAGATTATTTTAATGCTCGGTTATCATTATTACAGATTATTTTAATGCTCGGTTATCATTATTACAGATTATTTTAATGCTCAGTTATCATTATTACAGATTATTTTAATGCTCAGTTATTATTATAGATTATTTTAATGCTCAGTTATTATTATAGATTATTTTAATGCTCGGTTATCATTATTACAGATTATTTTAATGCTCAGTTATCGTTATTACAGATTATTTTAATGCTCAGTTATTATTATAGATTATTTTAATGCTCAGTTATCATTATTACAGATTATTTTAATGCTCAGTTATCGTTATTATAGATTATTTTAATGCTCAGTTATCGTTATTATAGATTATTTTAATGCTCAGTTATCGTTATTATAGATTATTTTAATGCTCAGTTATCATTATTACAGATTATTTTAATGCTCAGTTATCATTATTACAGATTATTTTAATGCTCAGTTATCATTATTACAGATTATTTTAATGCTCGGTTATCATTATTACAGATTATTTTAATGCTCGGTTATCATTATTACAGATTATTTTAATGCTCGGTTATCATTATTACAGATTATTTTAATGCTCGGTTATCATTATTACAGATTATTTTAATGCTCAGTTATTATTATAGATTATTTTAATGCTCAGTTATCATTATTACAGATTATTTTAATGCTCAGTTATTATTATAGATTATTTTAATGCTCAGTTATCATTATTACAGATTATTTTAATGCTCAGTTATCGTTATTATAGATTATTTTAATGCTCAGTTATCATTATTACAGATTATTTTAATGCTCAGTTATCATTATTACAGATTATTTTAATGCTCAGTTATCATTATTACAGATTATTTTAATGCTCAGTTATCATTATTACAGATTATTTTAATGCTCAGTTATTATTATAGATTATTTTAATGCTCAGTTATTATTATTGATTATTTTAATGCTCAGTTATTATTATAGATTATTTTAATGCTCAGTTATCATTATTACAGATTATTTTAATGCTCAGTTATCATTATTACAGATTATTTTAATGCTCGGTTATCATTATTACAGATTATTTTAATGCTCGGTTATCATTATTACAGATTATTTTAATGCTCGGTTATCATTATTACAGATTATTTTAATGCTCGGTTATCATTATTACAGATTATTTTAATGCTCGGTTATCATTATTACAGATTATTTTAATGCTCATTTATCATTATTATAGATTATTTTAATGCTCAGTTATCATTATTACAGATTATTTTAATGCTCAGTTATCGTTATTACAGATTATTTTAATGCTCAGTTATTATTATAGATTATTTTAATGCTCAGTTATCGTTATTATAGATTATTTTAATGCTCAGTTATCGTTATTACAGATTATTTTAATGCTCAGTTATCATTATTACAGATTATTTTAATGCTCAGTTATCGTTATTACAGATTATTTTAATGCTCAGTTATCAATATTACAGATTATTTTAATGCTCATTTATCATTATTATAGATTATTTTAATGCTCAGTTATCATTATTACAGATTATTTTAATGCTCAGTTATCGTTATTACAGATTATTTTAATGCTCAGTTATCGTTATTACAGATTATTTTAATGCTCAGTTATCATTATTACAGATTATTGTAATGCTCAGTTATCATTATTACAGATTATTTTAATGCTCGGTTATCATTATTACAGATTATTTTAATGCTTAGTTATCGTTATTACAGATTATTTTAATGCTCAGTTATCATTATTACAGATTATTTTAATGCTCAGTTGTCATTATTACATATTATTTTAATGCTTAGTTATCCTTATTACAGATTATTTTAATGCTCAGTTATCGTTATTACAGATTATTTTAATGCTCAGTTATCATTATTACAGATTATTTTTATGCTCAGTTACTGTTATTACAGATTATTTTAATGCTCAGTTGTCATTATTACAGATTATTTTAATGCTCAGTTGTCATTATTACAGATTATTTTAATGCTCAGTTGTCATTATTACAGATTATTTTAATGCTTAGTTATCATTATTACAGATTATTTTAATGCTCAGTTATCGTTATTACAGATTATTTTAATGCTCAGTTATCATTATTACAGATTATTTTAATGCTCAGTTATCGTTATTACAGATTATTTTAATGCTCAGTTATCATTATTACAGATTATTTTAATGCTCAGTTATCGTTATTACAGATTATTTTAATGCTCAGTTATTATTACAGATTATTTTAATGCTTAGTTATTATTACAGATCATTTTAATGCTCAGTTATCATTATTACAGATTATTTTAATGCTCAGTTATCATTATTACAGATTATTTTAATGCTCAGTTATCAATATTACAGATTATTTTTATGCTCAGTTATCGTTATTACAGATTATTTTAATGCTTAGTTATCATTATTACAGATTATTTTAATGCTCAGTTATCAATATTACAGATTGGTTTAATGCTCAGTTATCATTATTACAAATTGTTTTAATGCTCAGTTATCGTTATTACAGATTATTTTAATGTTCAGTTATCATTATACCTACTCCCAGCCTAAAACAATAATTTCGAACCTAATTAAACTGAGAATTATCCTTAAACTATCTGTGTTACGATGTTTCGATGTGCATTGGATGAGATGCGTGATGAGCGTGATCACTAACATTACATCAATAGATTGTGTAATGTATAAAATATTTACGTCATTGATAATAAGCGTTACAGTACAGCTGCCAATAAAGAAATCTTCAAATTCAATTTTGATGTACTGTCTTTGGTCTACAGCTTGGAACCGCATTTCACAACGCTGAGTATCATATTCTTTTTGTCCATTTGTCCTCAAGGTGATAACTGCTCGCTGATTGGCGGAAATTTCGATGAAGCCTTGCATGCTGCAGTCAAATCTCCTATCCATAACGTCTGAAATAAACACAAAACAAATTTAAAAAACATCAAACTGTTAATAAACAAACCAGCAGAGCTAACCAGCATCACCCTGCATTCTAATTTTCAGGAAAAAAAATTAAATAAAAATAAAATTAAGCAATCTATTTAATACTGCAATTTGAAACGTTTAATTGTTTTTATGGAAATTGCTCCAGACCAGGCATAAAGCAACTTTATGTAAGGAACTAAATAACAATAAAACAAATACTTCTACTAGCCAATGATAAGATAGATTCCTCCTTTATAAGAAACGTTGTTCATGGAATATGAGGACTAAAGAACAAAATAATGTAACGTAACATGTGGCCGCAGCCGAGATTTTGTCGTGGAATTCAAATCTTGTCCGTAGCTGATTACTTTATGCTTCGCTAGGGCTATCAAGGGTATTTTTTTATCGTGACGCTATCACTAGATGGATTGCCTATCACAGCTTAAGAGAGGCCCATCTACCCTCGAGAGAAGGAAAGACTGCTGGTATTTTACTTTGTAGTACATACAGCGCTTTGCCTTCCCAAATGGTTACCCATCTGGTACTGGCCAGGTTTAACTTCGGTGATCTGGCGAGAACCGGTGTGTCAATGTGATTGTGCCAAACAAAATAAGGTAAGTGAGTATTTTGGAATCATAATTCCTAGGTGAGGTTTGAATATTTGAATATTTTTTTGTTTGTTTTTGTTTTAAATTTATATTCATCTCAAACAAGGCACAAATTGCCATTGACACATTCACGGGCTACTGCAAATTTCGGGTTAGATTTAGATTAATATTTTAAATGGAGAGTTGTGCAGTGAGATGTTTGTTCACATTACATTTAAATTTCTACACATTGGTATGGTTGGGGAATCAGGGAGGAGATTCCAAGCACGTGTGGTTTGAGGAAAGAAATCATTAAAGTAGAATATTTTCCAGCATCTAAAAACCTCTATAGGGAAGGTATGTGATTTTTCTTTGCTAGTCAGGTTAGTTGAAGTATTTCTGTTGAAGGGATACAAGTTACAGCCCAAAGATGAACATGATAAAGTAAACTCCTTTTGTAATAACATGTTGGCTGATTAATTGGCATAACTAATGGTGGGTGCGTGAAACAGCAAATTTTGTGTGGGAGGATACAGAAACGATCCGCAAGAATACTGAGACAGTAACCAGGAAATTCAGAGGTGCTTATAGGTAGATTATATATATATATATATATATATATATATACACACGCATACACACAAGGTGTCCCAGAAGTCGCACACCACATGTTTATATATATATCTATAATATAAAGCTGAACGTCTGTGCATGATGTGTCTGGTCACGAATAGGCTCCTATATGGTTGACTATTATAGAAAACTGATCACATATAATGATAGAAGATGTATCGAGACACAGGAATGTGTATGTTTGATCTGGCATAATGATGATTCATTAAAATTGTGGGGTCTGTGTACGCATCTGGTCCACAAAGTATGGAAATAAAAAATTTAAAAAACATTTACAAGTGTTTTTGATATAGATGTACATAATAGTTTGATATGTTTTAACTTAAATAGGGATGGTATGATAAAATTGTGGGGTCTGCATTCACGCCTGGCCTCCATAGTATAGAAATAGGCACAAACTTTAATAAAGACTTTTCATATCTATCTGCGTAAGTATACTTTGATAATTATGTTTCAGTTTGAAGAAATATGGTATAATAAAATGATGGGGTGTTTGTTCACACCCGATCTCCATAGAATGGAAATATGTCACAAAGTTTAACTAGGTTTTTTTAATATAGATCCACAGAACATTGTGATAAGTGTTTCAGTGTGAACAGGTATGGAATAATAAATTATGGGGTTTATCTATTTTTACTTTCATCATATTTTGCTTTGGTTTTGATACCCTCAAATTCGAAGCTATCTCTTTACAACCCTTCCTTTTCATAACCTATCATACTTTCATAAATCAGAGTCCATTTTCTGTAGGCTGTTTTTGAACCCAGTTAATGATGGGTACTTTTGCTAGTATATATATATATATATATATATATATATATATATATATGTAGAGAGAGAGAGAGAGTGACCCCAAAAAAAAAAACAGAGGACATTCAATTGTTTTTCTGAGCATTTAACAGTCAATGGAGAAAAAAAGGCCAAAGACTAGTGATTTGATGTGATGTTTTGATTATAATAAACTAGTTATGACCAAAGTTTCATTTCATTCGGACAAAACACTAAGAAACTGTGCTTAATTAGAGTTGGGGCCCGTTTTTTTGGGTCACCCTGTATATATGGGGGGGGGTTCAGATTTTATTGGATATTGGTGAGAAAGTAACAATACAAGAAAGAGTTAAATTGTTTTTTATGTTTGGAAGCGATGAACAATTCAACCGCACTCATCCCGAGCGAGGAAGACCATTGGACCATACCACTGTCTGCGGTTTGATCAAACGTTTCCAAGAAACTGGCTCAGTTGCTGACCGTGACAGATGTTTGTTTTGGCGAATGTTGCTAGAAACCCCGTGAAATCAGTAAAGAAAATAAAGCAAATCATCGTATACTTAAGATAAATTTCATAAATAAAGAGAATTGATGCATGTATCATTGCAGAGGCTGAACAATTTGAGCATCTATTATGATTAGGATGAATAAAATTGATATTCATATGGATTTTTATAATGGTGTCCGACTTCTGGGACACCCTATATATCTATATAATATATATTTTGTATTCCTACATGTCAACACATAGGAAATAAATACAGAAAAGATATAAACATTTATATATTTTTCATATTGATTTTTTATTCATATATATATATATATATATATATATATAACTACTTAATTTACTCACATAAAATTAATATACGAAAGTATAGATTTATGCGTAAACTTTAAGTATTTACTTCAAAAGTGCTCAATAGGTAGGTAGAGCTAATTAGTAATTTATAAAATATATATGGCGATTAAGCTACACTGAATATTCGGCGTTTCATCCACTCTAAGACTCCTCAGGCTTATGCACAAATTCTGTGGTTAAAAACGATAAACAACCACAGAATTCGCGCATAAGCCTGAGGAGTCTTAGAGTGGATGAAACGCCGAATATTCAGTGTAGCTTAATCGCCATATATATTTTATAAATTACTATATATATATATATATATATATATATATATAATGTCTCTCAGTTTTATCCCTTAAACAGTTATCTCCCTTGGCAGGACATTTTTCTTATAGATTTTCCCCTGACTCGACACCGGCAGATTCACCAGTGTTTTGTTCCCTAACTCAGCTACCTTTCTAGCCACATGGCTTGGTTTTTCATCTCTCATTATCCTTCGCCGTTTTAAGCCATCTCCGGTTACAAACATTGTATTATTCCCTTCTTAAAGACACTTTTTAATACCTTAATGTTATTTTTTATATTATTTCATTTTAACTACGAACTTTGTTTATTTTCTTTATCCATATGTTTGGCCTTATTTATAGCTGTTGTTTATTTCCTTACATATGACTCCCCGATTCAGCACTTTTATAACTTCGTTCGAGACTTTTTCTCTTTGTATTCTGAACAATGTTTTTTTTTGTTTCTTTCAGTTTTTTACCGTATCTACCGTCAATAAACCTTTATGGGATTTCCTGCCTTCAGAGTTTTGATTGCTAGTACGCGCTCAATGCTAACTGTTTAAGGATTGTATGTTTCTAAACAAACACATCCTGGGGACAGCATAGTAAAAAACGGAGGTTTCCCAGATGGACAGATAACACGTGGAGTACACTTCAACCGTCAAAACTACAAACCCTACCAACTGTGGCCGTGTTTACACAGTTCTTAGCGGATTACAGTTCTCCCACACGGAGATAAGAACTTATCCATCCTGTAAACGGACACTACTCCTATGATAGTGGTGCCCACACCATTCGTTTTATTCTTTTAGTTTGCCTTTAGACTTTGCCTTATTACGAACTACCTTTTCCTTCTCCCCTTCAACGATGTCAGACATGTCAAATCGCACAAGGTCTCATGTTTCTCCCTCCTGCAAGGAGTTGGGCATTAAATCCAATATAGGCACAAACTATCACGAAGTACTTAACAGATCAAGGCTGTACCTGGTCATTCAACCCTCCCCATGCCCCTCGTATGGGAGGAACTTGGGAAAGAATGATTGGCATGACCAAAAAGATATTGGACGCTATGTTCCTGCAGCACAAACAGAGATTGACCCATGAGATACCACCTTCTTGGCAGAGGTCACCTCCATATTCAACACTCAACCTCTTGTCCTGGTATCCACAGACCCAGATGAACCTGGCATACTTACACCTGCTACCCTCCTCACTCAAAGTGGCGACATCCTTCACACACAAACACAATTATGGACCCAAAGATATCCTCAAAAGTCAATAGAAATTTATCCAACATCTGGTTGAAACTTTCTGGAGCAGATGGAGAAGAGAATACTTGTCTTCGATCCAAACACACACCAAGTGGAGATCAGATAAACCTAACTTAGAACCAGGGAACGTGGTGTTGTTCAAAGACAACCAGGCTGCGAGAAACGAGTGACCCTTAGGACTTATCACACGTGTGTTTTCCAGTTAAACAACCTAGTGAAGAAAGTGGAAGTCAAGATTTCCAGAAAGGATGGCACCAGGCTCCTCCTCAGACCCATTAGAGAGATTTTCCTTCTTTGTACCAAGAATTAGAAAACTTATGACGTCTAAGATGTCAGGCGAGGAGTATTATGTCTCTCAGTTTTGTTCCTTACACAGTTATCTCCCTTGGCAGGACATTTTTCTTATAGACTCGACACAGGCAAATTGACTGGTGTTTTGTCCCCTAACTCAGCTACCTTTCTAGCCGCATGGCTTGGTTTTTCATTTCATTATCCTTCGCCGTTTTAAGCCATCTCCGGTAAGAAACATTGTATTATCCCCTTCTTAAAGACACTTTTTAATACCTTAATGTTATTTTTTATATTATTTCATTTTAACTACGAACTTTGTTTATTTTCTTTATCCATATGTTTGGCCTTATTTATAGCTGTTGTTTATTTCCTTACATATGACTCCCCGATTCAGCCCTTTTATAACTTCGTTCAAGACTTTTACTCTTTGTATTCTGAACAATGTTTTTTTTTTTTTGTTTCTTTCAGCTTTTTACAGTATCTACTTTTAACCTGTTTATGGGATTTCCTTCAGAGTTTTGATTGCTAGTACGCGTTCAATGCTAACTGTTTAAGGATCGTATGTTTCTAAACAAACGCATCCTGGGGACAGTATATATATATATATATATATATATATATATAAATGTAATTCTTGGTTTATTCAAAGTCCATAAAACCATATTTCTACATTACCAATTTAATTGAAATTTTCAGAAAATTTATGTGTAAAGTCAAGGAATGTTTGCATGTTATTAAAATAAATTAAGATCGTTAAGATCGCAAATTATAAAAATATATTAAATAAAATAAAAATATTTTTCGTAACTGCGAGACTGTCCACCATTTCATTTCCGGTAGAAATTAGCCTTTCACGTGCACCACACGTGGACAACTTTCGAATTACAACATTTAACTATCTAATTAATAGATGGGTAAAAAGAAAAGAAATAAAATCCTATTTTTTAAATTATATATATATATATTGTACTTTAACCTTACAATTGAATAAAAAAACATAAAACTAATTAAACTTTGAAATACAATTTAAAAAATAGCGCGGATCGGTAAGTGCATTAGCACCATTTGTTTATCTTAATTTTTTATTTTTAAAAGCTTTCCTCGCGAAGCCTACCTTTTTTTTTTTTTTTTTTTTTTTTACATAGGCATCACCACATTATCAAGGCCCAGAGGCCACTCAAGGATAAGGGTTAAAGAGTGTACAGTAGAAATTGGTCAATATAGTAATCATTAGTAATGAAAATTTGGTAAATTTAATAACTTATATGGAACGGCTCATCAAGAACTTATTTACTTTAGACTTGAACACAACCATATTGTAGTCAGCCGGAAAGCAGGAAAACGGAAGACAATTCCACAGGCGTGCAGTTCTAAGAAAGAAGCTTTGTTCATGGAATCTACGTTTAGGTTTAGGCACAGATAAAGAGTGGGGGAAATTATTGATAGTGTTTACAGCTAGACGAGTGTTTCTTGTGAAAGTTTGGCGAGGGGGGACCATAGATTGAAGCTCAGTTGAACACTTTCCATGAAAATAACGATACATCAGAGACAAACTCGCAACATCTCTTCTGTGAGATAGAGGTTGCAAGGAGGAGAAAAGGACATCTCCTACGAGGCTACGAAGTCTATTTTGAACTCTATCAAGGCAGGACAAGTCCTTTCTAGCAGCTCCTGCCCAGATGTGGCAACAGTATTCCATCCTTGGACGTACCTGGCTCTTATATAGGTAGAGAATAGCATCAGCAGTGAGATATCTACTGGATCGATAGAAAGATCCCACCATTTTTCCAGCGGCCTTGGCAACAGATTTGATATACGTGTTCCATTTAAGATCAGGAGTAATGGTCAAGCCCAGAAGCTTGTCAAAACTTGAGGCCTCCTGAAGACGAGAGCCATTCATTTCAATTGATGACAAATGTGGATTAGAATGTTGATGATGTAGAGAGAGAAGCTTGGTTTAAATTTGTCTAATTTTTAATTTCTAATGTTATTGGAAAAAAAAAAAAAAAAAAAAAAAAAAAAAAGGGGATATGAAGAATTACTCCACCCTCGAAAATTCCTTTAAAATTACCACTCTTATAGGTTTTCGGGGTCGCTGAAAACGAAAATAATGTTTATAATTAAGGCAAACAAGTAGTTTCCAAGATATGAAAAAATGTTAGTTTTAAAAAGTGGAGGATCACTTTTCCATAATAATTTAATGTAAAATGATCACCCACTTACCTGTTTAAATTGGTTGGAGGGGCAGGGGGTGTTTTGGCAGCCGCGGCCACCAAAACATCCCCCCCGCCCCTCCACCACCTCTCACCAAATGTAAACAGAATTTTTGTAAAATATTAAACAGTTCTTCTGTTCGGTTAATGTCGGCACGTTACTTATGTTAAAACAGTTAAATTGCATAAGCACCTGTTAAAAAACTATACAAATTCTATAATTGAATATCCCCCTCCAAAAAAAGAACGAAAAACAAACTGGCAATTCCCCCCTAAAAAAAAAAAAAAAATACTAGTGAGTGCATTTCTTCATATCTTGGAAACTACGTGTTTACTGGAATTTTAAAGGATTTTCCGAGGGTGGAAAGAAAGTCCCCCCCCCCAAAAAAAAATCGTGGCCACAAAGTGGGTGATCATTTTACGTTAAATTTTCCCAAACTTAACGTGTTCGATACAGTCTGCCGCCATTTGTATTTTTCAAATATACCGATAAACACTGCATGTTTTTGAACCGATGAAACATTATACATTACATAAAAACACTACAATGTTATCCAGTTAGCTAGAATATTTACTTTTCTTGCCTTTGATAACATTTATTTGTTATACATTTATTTTTTGACAACTTCTTTGTATCTGTGTTTAGTAATACAAACCCTTTTCATTTAGTTAGTCAACTCAAAAAACAGTGTTTATCGGTGTATTTGAAAAATACAAATGGTGGCAGACACTGTTGATTACGTTAAGTTTGAGAAAGTGAGTTAAAACTAAAAACTATACAAAATACTGTCACAAACCCACCGATTATGTCAGCCTATGTCATAGTAACATATTTGATGGGTTTTTGACACTGTATTGTATAGTTTTTAGTTTTCAACTTACTTTCCCAATCTTAACATATTCAACAGAATCTGCAACCATCTGTTTTTCGAGCCAATTAAACATTTTATATTACATAAAAACACTAAACAATTATCCAGTTAGGCAGAAACATACCTTACCTTTGCTTTCATTTATTTGTTTTTGGACAACTTTTTCGAATCTGTGTATAGTACCCCCCCCCCCATCACTAAAATATCAATTACTAACTCACATTTTTGTATACAGAAAACAAAAAAAACATTTAGCGTTTCAACATTTTTGCTACGTTCAGCTTTATCCACTGATTGTTGGTCGAGCCCAAGCCATGATTGACGGTAATCCCGAGGATCAGGATCTAATTCTGCAAGAGTACCATTTTTTTTTCATTTTCGCCTTTTTTTTTTTTTTTTTTACTTTTTGGAGTGGATTGCTGTACTAAGAATATAAGAAACATGTATTTTCTCTTTTTATTAGAATTTTTCATTACACCAAATTGAGCCACAGCAACGTGTGGCAGGGTACAGCTAGTATATATATATATATATATATATATATAAATAAATAAATACACACACACCAACACGTCACAACATTAAAGAGACATCAGTTATATAGACCCTGTTTATATACAATCACTCCCATTATATAACATCTATATGAAATGGACTACTGTATTTGTTAAAAGAAAAATTAATAAAAGAATACAAAGAGCAAAAAATAATTGTTCTTTGTTATGATTATGGCTGTTAACAACAATGAAAAAAAGAAAGAGATAAAATATACACACTCTTCCAACTGTCATCCTCGCCACGATTGCGGTGAAACATCACAACTGATTGAACTTACTATGACTGTCAACAAAACACAGCTATTAATTGGTTATGCATGCCAAACTATTTGTTGCACCCAAGGAAATTGTGACATCATGTTGCACACCTATGAATATGTAATCCTGCGGCTACATACTTAGAAAATGCAGTTGTGGGACAAGAGTGAAAAAGTAACAATCCTCATTGAAGTCAGTGTCTCCAACGGTGCTGGCTTAAACAGAGTGAGAAAGAGAAAAGAACTAAATACTAAGATTTAGTGTACAACATATGTAAGAGAAACTGGAATCTTAGGAAGATCTCTATCATTTCAGTAATCAAATAAGCTGTCGGGTTTATGAAAAATAATCTGGCAAATAGACATGCTGAACCAAGTGCAAGAGAGATCGAAACAATTATACTTAAATGGATGATTCGAATACTAAAAAGATCTCTCGGTTAAAATCTTTGAGAGAAAAAAAATCTATACACTGCCAACGGTCATCATTACTATGACTACAGAGATACATCACAACTTATTAAGCTTACTACTACTACATGTCAATAAAACAATTGTTAATTGGTTACGTGTGATAAAATATTTGTTGTGCCCGAGGGAACATGATACACTTAATCAGTTATACATTTAACAAAAGACACGTTGGAAGAAGAATCAACTTTCAATAAATCCGTTCAATATTGTACACTTTTACAGCTTTTAAAATGAAAACAAAATTACTTACAATTTCTCACATTTGCTAAAGTTGGGGTAAAAACTAATAAAAGAGTTCCAATGATTACAAGTGACTGGTGAGGTATTAATGTCGACCCCAGCAAACAATAGCAGCATCTTTTCCTCCTTCTGACCATTGTACTTTCTTCAAGCATTTTGCTAAATTGATTGTTGCTGTTCAATTCCAATCCATGATTTGTTTTTGTTTTCTGGATTCTTGACTTCAAACTCTAAAATAAAATAAATAAATAAAATGAAATTATATTATATAATAAAAAAAAAACAATGTATAAAACTCAATGTTTGTGTGTATTATGTTTGCGCTTCAGATAAAAAGGAATATACTTTTACATTTTATGTAGATTCTCTAATCTTTCTATGTAAAATTTCCTGGGGAAGACATTTGCACAGGGTGGAACGATAAAGTTTTCGCCCTAAAGAAAACAGCACTACGGCTTTATTTTAAAACTTTTATTGAAAAAAAAAAATCAATTCAGGGAGAGCTAACATCTATTCAATGTAGCCGTCTTCAGCTTCAATCACTGCCTCAATACAGGTCTGGAACTAGAAACATGCCTTTTCTACAAGCGCTGGTAGGAGCTCGGCAAATACTCCACGGATGGCGGCAATCAGGTTGGCTTTGGTGTTGTGGGAGGTGGGAGGTCATGTTGGTGATGTTCTCAGCGTATGACCAAACGAAGTAGTTCAGTGGGTTCAGGTCAGGGAAGGAGGAGGAAGGAAGCCAGTTAGAGAGGGGTAAAAAGTTGTAGCACTCCTCCTAAAGCCAACCTGGGGCTCTTTAGACTTGCACAGAGTTTTGCTGCCACACCCAGGATCTGCCAGTGGCCACCTGATTGCACCAGGGGATCACTCTTCAGCACACCCAAGTACACTTTGGTGTTGACTTTCAAGACGACTTTGAAGATGTGTGACCCTCACTTGAAACCAAACTAAAGACCATAAGCATGGCCAGAAACTTTGTTTTCATCCTCCTGGGAATGTCCCTGTCATTTATGGTAATCCAGCAATGCATTTTGAGGGTCCTGTTGAACATTGTCATTTCTATCACTCTTGGGATTTGTATACAACTGGCCAATTAGTAGATGGTCGGCAACAAAGAAAACCAGTTTTCATCAAATGGAAATGGAATCATGTCTTTTCTATGGCGGCAATTTTATCGTTCCACCTGGTATCCCCAAATGCACTTCTACAAGGGCTCTGAAGGCATAACGCAAAACATGAAACATATCCTATTTTTATTAAATTGAAATCCTATGTATAATATTTTCTGGAGAAAATGATGGGAAGTGACTCAAAATCCACCAAATTTTGATTTCTTTGTAATAAGTCAATCATTTTAATCTAGTTTGATACTTTTTGTACTTTGTATGCATTTTTATATGTACAACCCTATGTATTTTCCCTATTATTTTATAGATATCTCCATATATTTTATGTTTTCGCTATTTCTTTTTTCACTATATTTTATCTATCTTTTCTGCTTCTATATAGATATAGGGTATCTATTTGCATTTTCAAGCCTAATGTCCTTATGCCAGCATATATATATACGAAAATAAAAATCAAAGATGGTGTAACTAAAGCAAAGCAATTGCAATTACTCTTCAATTTTTTCAGATTTATGCAATCATGTCCACATTCCTTTTATTTTCATTTAAAGTTGATTAGTTCCTATTCTTATAATGAGACAGGGCAGAAAAGACAAAAAACATTGACATAATTAATTATTTGAATGTTTCTGTGCTATGAAACAGGTGCTGTCAAGAATTAAACATTTTAACATGCTGCAAGAAATAAACGGTAAGATGGACAACATCTTGGAATTTGGAATATAGACTTTTTCTCATTTATTTGTATATATTTTGTAATTACATCAAGCTTCATTAATTAAAGGGTGAAATATAATTGAATAAGCATATTTTTCCCATAAAGACATATTTTCAG
Source organism: Euprymna scolopes (assembly GCF_053919585.1). Classification (NCBI taxonomy): domain Eukaryota; kingdom Metazoa; phylum Mollusca; class Cephalopoda; order Sepiida; family Sepiolidae; genus Euprymna; species Euprymna scolopes. The sequence continues at coordinate 19,030,106 of NC_136521.1, read as the reverse complement.
AATGTGAGAGATTATATAGTTACTAGCAGGGCACCCAGCATTGCCCGGCTGTAAAATATGTTTAAATATGATATTTTGATTAATGCAGATTTCGTATTTATTATATTGAACCCAATATATAGTAATGATTTAAAGTATAAAAAAAAAAAAAATTTCTCTTGCGCCACCACTGAGAATCAAAATCAAAACGTTTAGCTTATGATTTATTTTTTCCTCTGCCGTTAATAACTGAGCGATGAAGGCATGTTTGCTGCAAAGCTAACAATTAAAACATGAGGCAATAGCTATTACATTATGCATGCATATTCGTAATGCCGGCATTCGACCTTCACCTGGCAAATTTCATTTTTTTAATTTTCACATTTTGTACCGATTTCCCGGGTTAAACCCCAAATATAAAGTTTTGTATGGGTTCAAATACCTTATATGAAGTTTCATGTCTGTAGACTAAAACCTGACAGGAGTTTAGTAGGCAAAATTTTTTAAATAAAAATATACATGCATACATATGGAAAGAGTTTTGTGTTTACTATAAACTTATTATGAAAGTATAAATCATGTAGAATATCTGCACGTAATAGTTAACTAAAGACGATCATCCTATGAGAAAACAGAAAAAAATAATAGGGAATTAATTAAAATGAATGTTCAAAAGAATATGCAAATTAGCTAGATCTTTTGCTAGTGAATGCAGTTCCACAACCCATATATAAGAAAGTTGTACTTTCTTTTTAAATAAATAGAAAGGGTTTTTAATATGAATATCAATATACAAAAAAAAAAAAAAATTTATAAGAGTATAGACTTCCACAGCCAAACAACACCGCAGCTCACAAAAGTTGGTTTGTTGGTTGTCATGGCTCTTGTGAGCTGCGACGTTGTTTGATCGTAGAAATAATTTTATATATATATATATATATATATATATATATATATATATATATCCTGGTTTGAGACTGTTGTCTGTCTAACCACACTGATGAGCTGTGAAACAACGAAACAGCACTATATGTGGATGACTATATATATATATATATATATATATATATATATACCTATTTTTCTCCTCTCTTGATGAGAAGCATTGGGCTTCAAAATGCCATGGGCTAAAGAGGATTGTTTCTTTATTGATTTGATGATTTAATAAAGTTTTATTTAACTTTGAATTTCGATCCTTTATTTCTTATATTTAGACAATGTTTTTTTAAAGGAATTTGAAAATATTTAAACTTGATAAGTAAAGGACTTCAAAATTCTACTGGATTCAGTTTCATCTGTCTATTGTTCTGAACATTAACTACCATTCCTCCAGATCAGAGTGGGTTCAGGAATAATTGAGGAGTGGCTCCACACTTCCCGAAGTTCCCAAATTGGAATCTCTTCTATGATGCCATCATATGGATAGAGTATAAACTCTATATCTCCAATGATTAAACCTCCAACTCCTCCTTCTCCAATGCCGTCTAAGATGATTCGAGTATACGGCTAGATATTCGAAGGAAGAGCTCATCCACAAGGTCCTTCTCTTTTCTCTACCTCAAACATGCTGGTGGATAGCTGAAGACCTGGATGTAACAATCAGCAGCAATCTAGCATCACTTTCAGGCCAACAAGTAGTTGGTCTTCAACCTTTTTTCCCCTTGATTAAGCCACGGTCATAAAAACATTAGTAATAGACAGAGGCTGCTAAACAAATTGGAGAAGGCATAAAACGTAGGAACATCACGATAGTTAGCCAATACAGAATTCCAAAAATGTGACAGTGATATGTGTTCATTCACACAATTCTGAAGCAGAATGTTCAAGACAGCAGAACACAACACAAAAGATCGCCAGTGCATCTGAGTAAGCATCAGTGCGATTATGAAGAGGGTCTAATGTAAATGTATATTGTCACAAGTTTGGTCTGTTCAGCCGCAACACAGGGCAGTATTTAAGCATTGTGGTAGGACAAGAACCATGAATTAATCTGTAGGCAACAGAAACAACTATTACATTCCAGCAAATAGACAGTAGATTTAATCCAAGCAGATCATATACTCCAGAAGGAACAGGGTGGCAACAGGGAATATGTAGTATATATCTGAAGACATGAGAAACTATGAAATCAGGATTGGCTAGCCATGTTGTATGACCTCGTTCAAGATTAGGGAATAAGGTCCACAATGATTAGATCTGTTGTATTTGCTTGGGGGAAAGCTGGCTCAACTCAACTAGGGTGATAGCTATTACAAGTATTTCACACTGTATGGCATTAAAGGTCACACTTAGAAACTATGGTCATGTTTAATTTTCTCTCACCAGATTCCCTTAAACCCATAATTTCTCACACCTATCAGTATCCTATGTATCTATAAAGCCACTATTCATCATACATGGAGTATTGTTGCCACTTCTAGGCTGGTGCACCAACAACTAATCTATCCCTCATGGACAAAGTGCAGAAGAGTCTCTAACATAACAGGCCATGCACTGTCTACAGATTTCCAGTTCTATCGCCAAAATGTGGCATTGTTGTAATTGTTTTACAGGTACTTCCGCAGAATATATCCTGATGAACTGACTGCACTTGTACCTTCTCAATGTAAATACTTTTGATTAATTCAACTAGTAACAAAATCCTACCTCTTCACTGCAGAGGTCCCTAGTTGCCAGGAAACTTTCTACTCTAAGAAGCTTTTCTTCTCAGCTCGTTTTTCTTTTTAATTCCTTTCTGTATTTAAATGTAATGTGAACAAGCATCTTGCTGCCCAACTCTTCACTTAGGATGCCCCCCATAAATTAATTCTTTAATCATAGTAGCCTCCTTATGTCTTAGCAAAAAACAATTGGATTTCTGATGCAATTTACCATTAAAAATGTCCAACATGTTTGGATTATTCAGGCTACTGTCTTCATATTGAATGTCATTTCCACAATAAAATTAAAATTTAAATAAAAAGTTTTAAATCATTCAAATAGCATTCCAAGTCCCTCAAACAAAATGTCTGCATGTTAACGGTCTTCTAACTGGAAGGTAATATAAGTGGTGTACATTTCTACCTTGTAAAATTCACACTTGTGTGTGTGTCATGTCTGATATCAGTTTTCATGTTTTACTTCAAAAGATTTGATACAATGATACTTTTTCAAGGCCTATCCTTGTTATTATCTCATGCAAAAAACACGTTCACAATGTTAGGTCCATTAATAGCTATTGGCTTGGCTTACTTTCTTGAGTTATAAACGAGAAAAGTCGGCGAGGGTGGATGGTATTTGCGGGTGATTATATATAAATATACATGTATTTAAAATCCAGGTTAAGTATTTACTCATTGGATAAAAACTCAGAAAATTTCAACCGGGTTTATACAATCGTGCTCAATAGTAAATAGAGCTATCTATATTAATATTTTATTTGCTACACTGGCATGACAATGTTTCCCCTATAACAAAAACTTTGTTCGGTCTTTCAAATATTCATGTTGAAAAAAAAAACTTTTTCAAGATTTTAGTTATTAATAACTAACAGACCAAAACATTGTCATGCGAGCATAGCAAAGTTTGTATATGTATAAATAAATATATACTAGCGGGACCTGTGGAAATTCCACAACAAACTCTTTCATATGTAATATACTGATGTTGGTATTCTGTAGATGTTCAGCATAAATGGAGACGCCCTAATATTATTGTAGCTCTTGTTATAACCGCAAAAGTATTTATCTAAGCTAGCAGGTATGCCCAGTTGTAAAATATGTTTAAATACAATATTTTAATTTATGCAGATTTTGTATATATTATTATAGAGTTAATGTTCTATCGATTTTTATATGTTAAAATCTAAGCTAACACGAACGCTCGGTAAGACCCGGTCTATAAGTATGCTTAAATATATTTTAATTCTTGCAGATTTTGTATATATTATTATAGAGTTAATGTTCTATCGATTTTTATATATTATAAAGCTGTGATTTCAAAAATAAAAAAATATATCCATATGACTTAGGTGCATCAGCTTCAATCGAAACCGAAACTTGAGAAAAAAAAAAAACAATATGTATATAACTTGAGTTCCTTCAGCTTTAATAGAAACTGAAACCAGAACTTGAATTTTTGGTAAAATTATTTATAAAAAAAATAGATGACTTAATTGCCATTAGTTAAAATTGAAACCAAAACTCGTTAAGAATTCTTGGTAAAATTATTTATTACAAGAAATGGAAGGTCATAACAATTAAACGACAGCCACTCGGAAGAAAAGATATAAGCATGACATACACACGCTATCGTATTAATAGAGAGAACTTGAATATGTGTCATTACCAATGGTTTCATTGTCTTAACGATTGCTAAGTGAATAAAACCAAGAAGCATGAATTTCAACATTCGATCTGTCTTATGGTTGGAAAGAAATAAAGAGAGGGATTCTTCTCATGTACTCTTCTTTTTTGCTTGACATTTACATCAACTATGTCGGTTGACATTTAAAAACGCTTGTGGAAAAGGTTTGAAATTTGATCAGGGAAGTATTTACACTCCAACTTCAATGGGACCATTAAAACTCAATTTCACCTGATCAAATGAAAAAACATGAGGCTCACAAATCAATGGATGCTTTCTCACTTTTTAAAGTCAGATTTCAGACATGAAATAATCCCAGTTAATTCTTTTTAACGAATGGGAATACAGATAATAGGAGTCAATGAATTGGGATGAATTTGCGGAAGTGCAATAACCAGTCATTCTGTTGTTCATAGGTTGCTAGTGTGATCCTTACATTTTGATATTTCTCTAATTTCCAAACTACATGGCAGGTAAAAAACGAGCCCGTTTATGCTACGGACAAGGCAATTCAGGACTATTTCTATTGCTCGGGTTTAAGATCATCACGTCCATCACAATTTGTTAGTTTTTGTATACTCTGAACCCATATTTCTATCTCTTTAAAAAGGTCAATTCTATTTTGTTTTTTGTGTTTCCCCCCTATGCTAGTCAGGCACAAGGTTGTCAGTTCTGAGTGCTCTTCTTAGTGCATGCATTAAATAACAGATTGTGTATATTTTGTCATACTTAGAACAAGAGACTATATGAAATAAGGGTTCTCATGTACTTTTTATCTCCCTGTTTCTACTTTCATTTTTTTTTCACTCACATAACCCTAGTCCAAATTTGTAGCAGTAGGTTGATATTAGTGGACTTCCTTTTTGTTTTTACCAAAACGATCATTAAAAATGATTTTTTGTGTTTCAAACTATTTCAAACCGATATAAATTGTTGCAGTGAAAATAATTAAATTAAAAACAAAAGTCAGTTTTCTTATTTCAAATTAAGTAAAAATTCCAATTTTTTTACCTTATTAATTTAAAAATCTATTCGTTTCATAGTATTTTCAAGTTAAATTCAATTTTATGATACTTTTGTTTATTAAATTGTTAAGTAATTTGCTAGAATAAGTTTTACATTTAAGTTTTAAAAAAATGAAAAAAGGAAATTTTACTCTATTAAATAATTCAAAATAAAAAATGACTTGTTTTTACTGTGCAATAATTTATATCAGTTTGAAATAGGTTAAACTTTAAAAAAATGTCTGCTGCTGCCAAAAAGTACATGACAACCAAAATAAGAGCATAGGTGGTTCAAATAATATACAGTGAAGGATTGTTATAGAGATAGAAATGTAGTTAGAGATGGATCACTTGCAAATTATGTAAAATTAGAACATTTAAAATTGAATTTTTTCCTAAATGTAACTCAAGCTCAGAACCAAACAATATTTTAACATGGATTTTGTCTTATTAAAATATATAAAAGGCTTAACTCACGTTTAGTATTAGGTTGGTGCAAAAATAATGTCATTTTTTGACGTTTAACTATATATATATATATATATATATAAAAAAAAAAAAAAAAAGACATTATTTTTGCACCAACCTATTATAATACATATTATGACCATAATGGAATCTGTCAACATCTCAACAACTTGAACACTAATGAAACGAAAAACATCACTTGACAGAATAGCTATAGAGATATTACGAGTTGCATTGGGTACCAACTCGAGAAAACACCCAAGAAACACCTACAGGGACACCGTCCTCCTATCACAGGATCACTAAGAGAGAGAATGCTATGGTTTATTTGTCATAAAAATAAGTAAAAACTTGAGTAACATCTCTTTTGACTGGGAACAAAGTGCAGTATCTGTTCTGGTACTCCACTTCGTCTTTTCTGTCCTCGGTCAGTAGAAGAGAAATCCTTCATGACTTGGACAACTTTTATTTTTGTTCCCATTCAGAGTGCCCCTTTTTGAGGAGCTGGATTTTCCCCCACAGTAAAAACCGATTTTGTGTCTAACTCTGCCCTCGTGGGGAGGCAAGTAAATAGAAACATTCTTCTCTATGTAGCAAAAGATTGGATGGTAGAGATTTACTTCCTTCTCATTGCAGGAAGATGTGACACATGGTTGCAAAGTTGGGAAAAGTTAACCCTAAAGACGGAGCACTCTGGCCCTTTAAAAATTGCCTGAGCAGGTCCGTCAGCATTAAGGCACACCAGTAAGGCTCCATTAAGCAGTAAGCAATAAATTTACTCAACCCGAAAGACAGGAGGCAGTGACCTGGAAGGGTGGACCTTCTAGAACTACCCAGGACCACACCTCACCTCAGCCTGACAGATACAAGGTCATTCCATATTCAAAAATGGTCAAGAATGTCAGACAGGACATACCCTCAACCGATGTGCATATAATCTACTCAGGCTGTGCCAGTAAAAGCTTGGCTAGTAGACCTCATCACACATGTTGACAAAACATTTTATAGAAAACTTTGGATACCATCGGGAGGATTTGCTAACAGCCGTGTCTGTCACAGATGGTTCGAGAAATCTTCTGAATTGATGTGTTGAGTTCAGATTGAAGATCCATTTAACCATGGATCTGCCATTGTGATTGCCCGATTCTAGCATAATGACAGATCCATGATTAGATGGATTTGCAAAGTAAAAAACAAAAAAACAATCTGATCAAACCAAGATCAGAGTATTTGCTGGAAACACTGCATTTACCAAGCAGGTTATCGTGAAGACGAATCAGTTATACTGGATAAACCATTGCAGAAGCATGGATGTCTTGAACCACAGTGTAATGTAGTCACTGGTTTCATTATTTAAATGATCAAGCCAGAACATGTATGCATATTGACAACTCACGTGACGAGTTAATGTTGCGTCAGTATTTAAACCGTGGGCGTGAGCATGAGATGACGGAATGAAATGCATATATATGCATCAGGATTGAAGGAAAGAAGAGAGAAAACGATCACGAGTTTGAAGGTATGCTTGACACGCATACAAGTTTCCTCCTCTTATTTTCAAAAGCAGGTCGACCTGTAGGTTCTACAGAAAATTACTGCAACATATTGGTTTGTTCACATTACATTTAAACTTCTGCGTGTTGGTACAGTGATGAAAGCAAAAAACAGTGAGGAAATTCCAAAGTTTAGCAGTTTAAGAGTAGAAAGTTTTCCGGCATCTAGTGAAGGGATGAGATTTTGTTGCTTGTCAGGTTTGTCAAGGGAGCACAGTTGTTGCGAGTTCGGAGCACATTCCATTAAAGTACTTGTAAAACAAGCCCAGGAATGCAATCCTGTGGCGATGAGACAGGAGATGAAGCCTTGTTGATAGTGAGAGACCTATTAAGTTTATGACTTTTTTTTAACTTTGCCTAAGAGACAGAGACTAATAGCAGATGCACTAGCCCAGATGTGGCAACAATATTTCATGACGGTGACTTTGTAGATATGTAACATACTGTCAGATGAGAGTAGTTTTGTCCCATTTCGATTTTTAATGTACTTTAACTGAGAAAATTAGCTGACTATTCACTTCCTTTCTATTTCATGAGATGTGGTACAAGTCGGGGGAAGGGAGATGCAGAAAAAAGCCAGCTCCCCTAAAGGAACATTCTGGTTGGATACAAAAATGCCGGCATTTGGTAAGCAATAAGTGAACCTTTCCTCAAAGAAAAGAAATGTCTGAGAGAGTTCACCTAAGACTAAACCATATCTCACCTCGACAGAAGAGAGCTTGGAGCTACCATGGCAATTCTTGATCTGTCAGATTGAGTGCCTCAGTGAACATTGAGAGCCGAGCAAATTGCAACGACTAAAATTACACAAAAGCTAAATGTTTACATAAAGTTGGACACCTCGTTTGATCAGACCAATTATTTAACATATGCCAATTAGAGAACGGTAATTTCGCTTCTATTTGAAACCTTAATATACATCATTAACAGCTATTACTACTTTGTCATCATCTTTGGTATACCTAGGCTGTCAGTAATGACACTAATTTCTTAAGTAGAAACTAAAAACAAAGTGCTTCAAATCATGGTTTTGTCGTCAAACATTCTAAATTTCATTTGCTTGAAACCGAGGAATTTTCACACCCTTTTTACTCTTTTCATAAAATTAATCTAAATGCAACCCAAATTTGGGGCACTTATGCATGGTGGCCATGTTCCAAAATTTCTAATGGTCAGTTAATTAGTTTAGGAGTAAACATATAAACATATTTAATTTTAAATAGAAGAAAATTGATTACATCTTTTAAAACATTATTTCATAAGGTTAATATTAACATTTAATTAATCAAATAATGTAATAAAATATGATTAAATTCATTTTCTTAGATTTTCAAAGATGTGACCAAGCTCCTATTTAAAATTTGTGTCAATTACACAAACTCACATCAATTTCAGACTTTATAACAACTGCCAATAACATCATATACTTTTCTCTTCATGAAAAGCTAAATGAACCCCCAGGGTTAATACCATCAGCAAAATAAAAAGTTTTGTTTAAAAAAGGTATCTTACATCGAATGTTTCAGAAAAATAAAAAATTATTTGAACCATTTAATAAAATATTTTCCAAAATTTTAAAATTATATATTTTTTTATAAACAGCCTCTAAACACATTTAAATAACACTTAGCTAACAAATATATTAATTAAAATACAGAATTACTCTAACAAAATACAAGATTTCAAATAAAAAATAATACCGTCATTATTTTTATTTACAAAACAAAGATAAACACAAAACAACTAACCACAATGAAAGTGGTCACTTTAGTTCCAGACATAATTGATTATTATACATAATTAAACAACCAAAACCTTTTTATATAAAAAAAAAAAAATAACAGACTTTAAAAATTAAAACACTTAGCAGACATTCCCTGGGAAAAAAAAAAAAAAAAAAAAAACGTGATCGTCCATTTACTAGCACATTAATATTCTGCACATGAGCGATTTACTTTCTTATTTTTTTCTCTAGTCATTGTCAATGCAGAATGCTGAGTGTTTGAAGGATTGAATTATAATAAAAAATTATAAAACACAGATTGGTTTGCTTCAATTACCATCATTATCAAATACAACTCCATAAAGATAAAATGTAATTACTTTCAAGCAATAAAAAAATGTACGTCATTCTCATCAAAATTGTGATAATAAATGGCCATTTATTGCTACTTTACATTGAACAACCTGGGTATGACGTAAAACTACATCCGGCAATTTGTCCTGGGTATGACGTAAAACTACATCCGGCAATTTGTCCTGGGTATGACGTAAAACTACATCCGGCAATTTGTCCTGGGTATGACGTAAAACTACATCCGGCAATGAGGCTCTGGTGTGGGAGCTCCAGGGTTTTGGGGAGAATGTCACTACTCCTTAGTCATTGCAGTGCTGAGTAACCCTTGGGCAAGGTGTAGTACCCACTAGCCCCCTATTTAGGGTCACAAAAATCCAAAGCCTGGTCAATGATGCTCTCGGCGGATGAGGAAAGAATCCCAACAGTTTGCGCAGTGGATGAATCAGCACCTCAGTGCCAACGGTCAATAAAGGTGATGTACAACTCGACTCGGGTCTGCTTCAGCCATCGGATGCAGCTGATTGCATGTGTGCAGACTGTCCTGGCCCGTCCTTGCCTCTCTACTTTTGCTTTCAGCGGAGAGGGTGCTAGCAGTACTGGGCAAACTACTTATTCCTACTTTGCCTAGGCTGGGAGAGAGGTGAAAGTCCTGTGGAGATGGAGTGAGAGTGTACTGGCAGGTTTGATGGACATGAAGCCATGGTGTGATCTCTGCAATCAGGTGATTGGAGTATGATGGTCGTGCTCTTGCTGAAGAAAGCACGACTATGGGCGCCACTACCCAGATTTCCTGCCATCAGGTGTCACATCTGCGGCTGGGGTTTCAGAGCTCCGATCGGACTCACATCGCACCTTCGACACAAACACTAACTGACCTCCGCGTCATCGTCAAAATCAACAAACTGTCCGAGAAAGAGAGAGAGAGAGAGACATTGAATAACCACTTTCTTATCACGTATTACCTGTAATTACCTAGCACTGCCTGAGAATCTTTTTAATTTTATTCAGTTAAAGAAAAAAAAAATTTTTTTTGGTAACAGACACTGGATTTATACATTAAACAAAACTAAAACTTGACATTGATGAGAAAACAATTTTTAGATATTTTCTTAAACATTAATGAGAATTCATTTGAATAATTAACTATTACTGAATAGAACCTTAACAAAAAATATATTATATAGATAAATTACATAACCACCCCCCTAACCTATTAAAACCATTAATAACTAATATATTTAATAGAATTTAAAAACTCTATAAAGAAATATTTGATGAAAATAAACAAAATTATAATTCATTAAATAGATTTTTACTTACATATATTTTTAAAATTATTTTTAAAAAAAATTTTTATTCAAAAATTGAACGAATACGTAACATAATTAAATCCTTCTTAAGTAAGAGAAGAATCCAGGTCGTCCTCGATGGTTGTATGCCAAAACAATATGATATAAATGCAGGTGTACTTCTGGTATCGCTCCTTGGACCTTCATTATTCCTGATATTCATAAATGACCTTCATGATAAAATTGTCTCAGAGATGGGTCTATTTGCTGTCGACACTACACTCTATGACAGATATGAGGGGAAACCAAATGAACACAAATCCAAGGCAATGGTAGAAACACTAGAGGAAGACCTCCAGTCTGTAGTGGAATGGGGACAAAAATGAATGGTAACATTCACTGCTGCCAAGACTAAGCTCCCTTTAATAACTACAAAAAAACCTTCTCAGCTACTAAAAGCCATGACTAATGATACATTACCTGAAAGTACTTTGTTCAAACTCCTCAGCTTAATGTTCACGAGGAACAGATACACTGAGGGCATTACCACCACTGCTGCAAGGAAGGTGGGATCTTTCTAATGTGCTAGAAAGTTACTTACGCCTGAGAGTATCCTGTATCTTTACAAGGCCATCATTTGCCCATGTATGGAATATTGTTGCTACATTTTGGCTGATGCACTTTTTTTTTTTTTACACAGTGATCACCACTTATCAAGGCCCGGAAGCCACTCAGGGATAAGGGTTATTGCAAGTACATTACGTTAGTGTGGAGATTTGATGAAGTGTTTAATTAAGGGGGCGGTTCATTAGGAATTTGTTGACATTGGACTTGAAGACATCCAAGTTGTAGTCCAGAGGGAAGCAGGCAGGCAGACAGAACAGAGTTTCACAGGCGTGCAGTTCTAAGAAAGAAGCTTTGTTCATGGAATCCGCGTTTTGATTTAGGCACAGATATAGAGTGGGGGAAATTTTTCACAGTGAATTCAGCTAGACGGGTGTTTTTCGTGAAAGATTGGCGAGGGGGGGGGCAGAGATTGGAGTTTAGATGAGCACCTGCCATGAAAATAACGATAAAACAAGGATTGGCTCGCAACGTCTCTTCTGTGGGAGAGAGGTTGCAGGGTAGAGAAAAGGGCATCCCCCACTAAGCCACGAAGTCTATTTTGTACTCTGTCAAGGCATGATAGGCTGTTTTTGGCCGCTCCTGCCCAGATATGGCAACAGTATTCCATCCTTGGACGTACTTGGCTTTTATATAAATAGAGAATTCTGCTACTAGTCTCTCCCTCTTAGACAGGGGACAGGGATCAAAAGAGTCGCCAACAATAGGTCCTGCACTATCATCTAGGCTTCAACCACTGTCCCATCGATGAAATGTTGCATCCCTCTGCCTGTTTTACAAGTATTTTAATGGTAGCTGCTCTGACAAACTACGAGCCTTCGTACCACCCTCTTGATATAAATACCCTCAACAAACCTGACAAGCAGCAAAATCCCACCCCTACACAGGAGAAATCCCTAGATGTAAGAAAAAGCCTGTTACTCCAATAATTTCTTCCCTAGGACTGTTAGACTTTGGAATTCCCTTCTGGATTCCTGTTTCCCTGACATGTTCAAGAGTCATAAACAGACATCTTGTTGCTCAGCTCCCTGCATAGTACCCCTACAAATTATGTCCTAGATAGTAATGCCCTACATCAAAGTGACACTGTCTTGTTTGGGGTGAAAAAAATAAAATATATGACAATCCTATAAACCAAAATGAACATGTGTTATGGTGTGCTGTTGATTTAACCTATTTTTAATGTAAATACTCTTGTTTGATGCGCTGACTCTGAAAGAAAAACGTGAATGTTGCTTAGCAATGATGTCTTGATAAGGATTTCAATAACAATCAACTTGCCTGTTAAGTGAGAACTCAATTCTGAACCAAGAATCAGCAATCACACCATCAGCTGTTGATGTACAACCAAGAAATCTATTTCCCTGATTCAGATCACAAAATTTCATTCTTCAGTTACAAAAAAAAGGTATCCTTATAATTTATAAGCTTAAAAGAGAAAGAAAGAAAAAGGAAAGAGAAGACACATCACTGACAAGTTTTCGGTGTGCATTGCAATACATAATTTTTTATGAAAAGATTGATTTGCATTCATGGAATGTTAAGGATGAAGCTGGGCAATGGGAGTTATATTTAGTTTGATATAGTTTTAAGGGGGTAAAGAAATGGTAGAAAATTTGGATATTTCCGATTTTTCATGAAATGTTAAAAGGTATAATAAATAAAAATACTTGAAATAATACTCATCGAATTTTAGTTGTTTTTAAGAAGCATAATATGGGCCCAATCTTCCATTTCAAAGTTCAAATAATTTAGATTTGCATTAAATTTGATCCAAAATCATTAATCAATCAAGCAAGATTCCTTCAATTCCAATATCTTAAAACCTCATAAGCCTTAATGTTTAGACATTTTCTAGAATCAAACTGGATTTTGATTTAAATAAGGATAAGGATTCTAGACAAAAGGTTTAGTAGCACTATATACAAAACTGTTTAGAAAATTAATTTTGTGACATGTATTTTTTTAGTTATTTATAAAATGAAATTAACTATTAAGTCATTTTATTATATAAATATTTTTTTAGTTATTTATAAAATGTTATTATATAAAGTTGTCTGTGCGTGTATCCAACTAAAAGTCAAAAACTGCATGACACACTTACAGTTAATATCTTTTCTTTTTCAGCATTGTCTCAGACAATATATTTAATATTCATTCGTTTGGGAGTTAACTGGAAAGGATTAATTAATGGTTGAGATTTACAACTATTTTTTTATGTTCAGAAGACTACCCCCCCCCCTTTCATATCCCCACCCCCGAAATAAACAAATGCTACAAAATCAAATTCTACCATAATGCATACAAATCCTAGTTTCTTCAATTTTCATGGACAGAATCAGAATACGAGTCCCACTAATCTTTACATACATATATAAAAAGTACTTTGGGTGGGTGTGCCTGTGTGAGGTTGTTCCCTATGGATTCTGAAACAGTTGGGCCACTTTTTTTATTTATTTCACACAAATATACTTTATGTGTCTGGGAGTGTCCTTAGATAGGCTTAGATTCGGAATATCAAACTAAACGAAATAGGTGAAGTATTTCAAATGGTCCTATATTAAAATTGAACCTTTTTGTTTAAAATAATTTTTGAGTCAACGAAAAGACTCCCAGGCAACACTGAATAGAGACAGTAAGTAAATAACATGTCTGGTCAGCTGAGTCCATACCTCAAAATAAGTATGGACTGAACTGGGCAAAATTTCTATATTTCCTACCCATAACAATGAATCATGATTGGTTGTTTTATTGTGTGTCACCAATAGCATTTGTCTGCGTTACTTAACAAGCGGCTGCTTTTTGTTACAGGTTTTCCATTTCTTTCTTATGCCGAGTTGAGGACAGACGACAGTGGGTTGGTTGCCAACCATTTAACGTAATGGATAATAGGCATATGTAATTCAGCCAAAAATAAATGTTTTCTAATGTAAACTCAATTTAAAAAAAACATTTTTTTCTAACATATAAAATTATATTTTTAAAGTAGGATCTAAATAAAATGTTGATTCTGATATTGCTGTTTCATGTCAATGGCAATATTTTGCTAAAATTTATTTAAAAAAAAAAAAACAATCTAATGCATTTACAATCCTGAAGTATGAGAGTTAGGCAACTAAGATATCTAAAATCCACACAGATGATTTTTTTTATAGTGGTGATGGCTTTGTGTAGGCCCATCTGCACTTTTGGGAACCACCATCAACTTCAGTCAATGCAAATGATTGCCGTAAAACAGAACAGACAGAAGACTTCAGATTTTACATCAGTTTCCCTTCTCTTAGAAGCAGGTCTTAAAGACTAAAGGTGCATCTCTCCCTGTGGTTTTCCACATACTCCCAAATACTAACCTGAACATTTCTATGTCTAGGCGCAATATATATAGTGCCTAGTATTCTCAAATGGTCACCCATCTGGTATTAACAAAGCTCAGTATTGCTTAACCAGTGATCTAACGAGAGCTGATGTGTCAACGTGATTATGCCATAATTATATATATATATATATAAGAAAATTTTGACTGGGCACACCAGTTGGAAAAAATAAAACAAAATAACCATAGAGTTAACCCAACATTAAGTCAGCATATAATTACAAGATACGGATCTTAGATTTAATTATAGTTCTTAACTATATCTCCTTTGTGAGTTTATGTCAATTAAGGGAAGATTATCTACAGTGAATTATCTCCCTTTAATTTGTTCCTATCTTTATTACAAAATCACTAGTCTGGTTACTGGTGTATGCATATATGCGAAATATTAATTGGATGACTTTAATATTTAGTAATTGATTAATAAAAAAAGAAAAATATATTTGGGTATACACACATGTTGAAGCAGGTCTGATATTGGTAACGGTTTAGCATTTATTAATTGATTCAAATGATAACATATGATAAAACTATTTGAATGTTCCCACTTCCAGGAAATAAATTTAAATAATAAAGTATATCTTAAATAATAATTCAACCAATAAATTAAATTGATAAAATTAAAAACATATACTTATAGCATTTGATTTCCTCCCTTGCTACACTCCTGTTTGTAAGTCCCATCTATTCAGAACGGCATCAATTTTGAATTCTTCACTCCGCTTAACAGCCCCACTTTTGCATTCCTTTTTGAGAAAGAGACCAAAATTATCAAAGACGTAACAAGACAAGATCATAGTGTAACATCTGTTCTTCAGATG
Source organism: Euprymna scolopes (assembly GCF_053919585.1). NCBI lineage: Eukaryota > Metazoa > Mollusca > Cephalopoda > Sepiida > Sepiolidae > Euprymna > Euprymna scolopes. The sequence goes on along the minus strand of NC_136521.1, from coordinate 19,014,574 downwards.
CTGCACTTCAATTTCTTGTTCTCTGTCAGTGGAGGAGAAATCCTTCACGACTGAGACAATTTTTATTTTTGTTCCTTTTCTCCATGTTAAAAAACAACCCTGGTGTCTGTCTCGTGGGGAGGCATTGTAAATAGAAACATCATCCCAAATGTTTTTATTAAGCAAGTCTCATATTTACTGATTTGATATGTAAAAGATAAATAGATTTGTGAAGATTTGTAACCAAAATACTGTCTTTGATTGTTTATTTGTGTTTATACTTTTTCATGATTGTTTTTTCTGCATTGCTATCAGCCTTCATAAATGCCTACATACTTATTTACCAACAATGCATCAAACAAACTACATTTCTCGTTTACATAATGTTGCGAGATTTAAAAAAATTGGAACTCCTCATCAGATTCAGTTTAACGTATGTTTTACAACCCATCATGCATTTTACATTTGACTTCCAAACTAATGTATTTCTGACCAGGTCCTTATCAGTCCTTCTCTCAGTTTCTCATGTCTTCTTTTATCCTTTCTCCTAATAAACGGAATCTTCTACCACTGTAAAAATGTTCAATGCTGCATGTTTAGTGGGTTGCATAGCTGCAATGCATATGAACAACAGGTTTACAGTGGGAGAAATATTTAACTAAGATAAAAGATCACTGAAGACACGGGTTGACCTTTCAAATAATAATGTCTTCTAAGATACAAAGTTCCATGCTGTATTTAAGACCTTTGGACAAATTAATGCAGCAAAATATTTTTATGTCCATACATAAACTAGCCCATGATTTTTATAAGTATGCAGCTGAATAGTCTATCAAAAATTGCAGCAATGTCTGCCCCTTTAAGAACTGGGTTCTTATCATTAAGCACTGTATGTTGAAATGTAAAAGTTAGTCACTTAGCCCATGCGTAGATCATAATGTTAAAATCATTTGATCACTCTAGACCTACTTGAAGGACATTCACACTTCATAAATGCTAATTTCAACTAAATTAGCAACACGGTTCACATCGGCCAAATGGTATGTTCCTTGCTAATGGGGTCGGAGATGGCTTTGTGGCAGAGTTCAAATTCCTCAACTGGCAGTGACTCCCTACACTGATGATTCCCAGAGGATAAAACACTAGTGTCTGTAAGTATTAAAAATAATTATATATATATATATATATATATATATATATATATATATATATATATATATATATATATATATATTCCAACAGGATGAGTAGAAGGGGTCAGTTGGGTCGATGTGGTTCTCAGGGGCAAATGGTCTGTGTTCAATTGGATTTGTTTTGATTCGGTCAGGCTGAGATTTCCGATTGCAAGCCTGTCGTTCAGTGAAATATCATTGAAAAATAAAAAACTTTGTTACTTGTTTTAAACTGGAGTCATAATTTTGTTGGGGGGGGGATCTTGTTACAGAATTAAGCCCACATGATTGACACTACAAGTTTTTGAATCGAGCACTGATTTAAGACAAAAATAACACGTGAATGATCAAGACCTATACAGTAAATGCAAACAGACACACATTCACATATATTAATTAAACAAATTATTCATTCTTACAAATTAATACGTTTTATTTTTTGCCTAAACAATTTTCGATAATCATGCATTGAAATGCATTATGTATAAAACTAAACTTTTTATCTGATAAAAACGAGCAAAATTCGTAACCCATTGACTTAGAATGGATGCTTTATGCCAAATTGATGAATGAATATGATTAAATTTGTGCTCAGTTTTGTATAAATACTATTCTCTATTATCAATCCTTAACTGTATTGAACAGACACAATATATTTAGTTCATTGCACTTTAGCATAAAGATCATACAAAATTTTAGTCAGATCAGTCCTGTAGTTTCTGAGAAAAATTGGAACAAATAAACAGACTAAGAAAAAAATGATATAGATGAAATTAACTAATAATGTTTTTTTAATAATAGCTTCATCAAATAAAATATATAATTGATTTTTTTTTAATTCACCTCAAACAGAGCAAATGGCATTTCTAAATTTTTAAGATGAGGCTTGATAATTTGGATTATTTGAATATGTTGAGCATTATTCTCAGAACGTTTTGGCCAATATAACCTTCAACCTTCTTCAGGTGTATCTTAGAAATCTTTCTGTTGAACTCTGGAATCTGCAAACAGTTCACTGTTGATGCTCCTAAGAAATTGCATTCAGAAAGGATTCTAACCATAGCGATGATTAAGTACAAATTTTCTATTAAACATTTTTTTTTAATTTAATGAAAAAATTTTATTTTTTTTAAATAAAACAAAAATTACAGAAAATAAAAGAAAAAATTACATATTGAAATAAAACTAACTTATTGCATTTGCTTTTTTTTTTTTTTGTTAATTCAAAATAACCGGTTACTTCATTTATAGCCATTTGCTCCTATGGAATTTCATTCTGAAATTATTCTAACCATAGCCATAATTAAGTACAAATTATCTATATAAAAATAAAACTTTAAATTAATTTACAGAACATCAAAGAAAAATATCCAACTTGAAATGAAACTCATTAAAATATGCATTTTCTTATTCAAAGTAACCTGTTTCTTCATTTATAGAAATTTTTCAATAATTGTGAAATATATCAATTAACTCATTATTTATATTATCTATTATTGAAATCTCACCTGACTGTTTAAAAAGTATGTATGTATATATGTATGCTTGTATGTTTATATATCTGCCTAAATCTTTAGACAGATTTTCACGAGATCGGTATCATTTTGAAGCTCGTCTCGAATGACAAATATCGAAAAATTGATCAAAAACATTAATTCCTTCACCCTCAACTGGGCAGTTTTCTACAAAAAGGATCGTTTTTTTTTTTTTTGCTGACATTTTTTGCAAGTCATTCAAACCTCGCGTAAACGACATCACATAAAAGGCATTATTTCGACAGTGACGTCACAACCGCAGTAGGTACATCGATAAGAGCATTTGAGGTTTTTTGTTTTTTTTTCACCTCTTTTTCCTCTGGTGCATTACAGGTTCGAGCCTGCTTAGTACTCCTATTTTTTTTTTTTTGTGCAATTTTCCTTTTTTGTTTTCCTCAACCCTTATACACACCTCCACTTTCTTTTCCGCATTTGCATCATGGGTTCGAGCCTGCATGCCTCCTACAACTTTTGTTTTTTGCTCAACACACATCTACAAACATCCGGGCAACACCAGGCATTTAGGCTAGTCATTATATAAAACACAAACATCAAACAAATCATTGAAATTTTTCTTTCGTTTTTAACTGCTATTGCTATTACCTTAGAAAATTCACATTGTCTCCAGTAGAAGACTCCAATTGCACAATTGCCAGGCCTCTTATAGGTATGACCATGATCACCTCATAAAAGATAAACAGACAAAGACGTGTTTTATCAATTTTCCTTATAGACTAATTTCACAAACAAGGCTTGAGAGTCTAGTCTACCTTACTATTTAATTCATAGCATAGAGAGGGGGAATATATACAAGTTGTAAAATAATATAAAGGGACCCTGAGGGAGCATGACCTCCTACATAAAGTGTTTCACCTAATTTTAATGGGATTAATTAAATTACACAAGATGATTGTAATTCTAAAAAAAATGTAACAAATTTCAACTATTTTAAAACATTTGAATGGGGGCTTAACACAATAAAATTAATACTTCTAATAATACAAAAAAAGGGGACGCCATGGGAGCATGACCATACTCCTTCCCCACTCATACACACAAGATTAAGACTTCTTCTCAGCACAAAAAAATCGGTTTTGTTAGTTATATTTTCTCGGTTTGTCTTAAAACAGGATTTAAACAGACAAACAAAAAAAACAATTTCTGTGTAGAAACTACATACTTCATGAAGGGATTTGGCTATGTGATCAGTATTGTCCCCAATAACGGTCAATGTACAGGGTGAAATGATAAAATTGTCTCCCTAGAAAAGACGACATGATTCCATTTCTGTTTTACAAAAATTGGTTTTCTTTTCCTTTGTTGCATACAATCTACTAGTTAGCTAGTTGTATACAAATCCCAAGAGCGATAGGAACTTTCTATCATGTCTGAAAGCAACACAATGTTCAACAAGCGAGATCACTGCTATACAACTCATGCTCTCCACCAATCCAAGTTATGACAACAGGACCATTGCCAACACCCTCAAAATGCAAATCCGGATGGTTTAACACTCGAGGGCACAGAAAGTTTCAGGCCACAATTATGCTCTTTGGTATGGTTTCAAGTGATCATCTGACATCTCACATCTTTGAGGTCGGCTTGAAAGTCAACACCAAAGTGTACCTGAATATGATGAAGAGTGTGGTGATCTCCTGGTGCAATCAGGTGGCCACCGACAGATCCTGGGTGTGGCAGCAGGACTCAGCGCTGACCCACGTCCAAAGAGACCCAGGCTTGGCTTCAGAAGGAGTGCTACAATTTTGTACCCTTCTCACATTGACCCCTCTCTTCACTTGACCTGAATCCGTTGGACTAGTTTGCTTGGTCATATGTCGAGAATATCACCAACATGACCTCCCACAACACCAAAGCCAGCTTGATTGCTGTCATCTGCAAAGTATTCGCCGAGCTCCCAGAGCCTGTGGAAAAGGCATGGTCCCAGTTCTGGACGCGAGGCGGTGATTGAGGCTGAAGGCAGCTACATTGAATAGATATCAGCTCTACTACATCATCAAGTTACCTGAATTGATTTTTTCAATAAAAATTTTTAAAAATAAAGCTGTAGAGTTACATAAGGCGACAAATTCATCGTTCAACCCTGTAGTCATGTGATACGAAATGGTGTAAGGATCTGCATTACGAAAACCATCAATGTTATGTTAAAGCAAGAATAGTTGAATGGATACTCCTGTAAAAGGTAGCTGCATATGTAATTGTGAGGCAAGGGTTGTGCAATCTCCAACCACACCTTTCCTGAATCACCACTACTTGAGTCCAGTGGCAAGAAGAAGTGCAGAGCGATTGGAAACAATGCTGAGATAAGCAGAGATCACAATAGTCATCCATTTTAGTATTGATCAGGCTCAACGTTGCTTATCTTCATTCAGTGATCTAGAAGGAACCCGTGTGTCAACGTGATTATAAATGGCTGACCATTTGGGAATTCCAGGTGCTCTATGTGCTCTCTGCTTATCTCGGCATTGTTTCCAATCATTCTAGATTTCTTGCCACTGGACTCAAGCAGTGCTGATTCAGAAAAGGTGTGGCTGGAACTGTGCAACCTTTGCTTCATCATTACACATGCAGCTACTCTTACAGGGGATATCCATTGTCTTTTGAGACTGAACAGAGGCACAAAGTTAGAATTGTCTAAAAAGACTTGTGACATCAGTTCATCATTCGAAACTCCATAGATATTCCAAGATAGAAGTTGAAAGAAGTTGGAGGTTACATTGCCCAAAATGTAAGAATAATAATCAAGACAGTCTAAATAATTCTAATAAAATGAGGGAAAAAAATTACAAATTATTTTATTAATCCATTCTGGTGCAGGGTTTCCATCTGTTATGTAAAAGAAAGTTTTGTTTTTAATTTTAAGTTTCTTCCTTTGAAGATTGTAATGCAGGGTATGGGGCAGCCAAACCAGCTGCCAACATTGCCCTGCTTTTTATTGAAACCAACCGAGAGCTCTTTTTAGTATCCTCGCTGTTCTCTTAAGTGCAATTGTCTGGATCTCTTTTGCACTTGGTTCACCTGGAATATTAAGTTAGGTAGGACTTCAGGTTCTTCTTCATAAGCCCTGTGACACCTATAATAACTGGTATGATTGTTATCTCCTTAAGATTCCAGTTTCTTTTCATATCATACATGAGACCTTGGTATTTGGTCTGTTTCTCTCTTTCAGCTCTGTTCAGACCTCCATCATTAGGGACACTCACTTCAACCAAGGTTGCCACTCTTTCTGACTTATTCCATATAACTATGTCAGGTTTCACAGCAAAGTGGTCTGCGTGTTAGTGTGTCTCGTAAAAGTAAAGTAAAAACCTACACAAAGCACATCCATAAAAGAATTTTTTTTTTCACCATTGCCTTTAACAAAATATAACCCTTTTTTGATATTAATTTTATGTGTCAAGAAGAACATCATTAGTTAGGAGAGGGTTAACATTTAGAGTTTTGTAATGTTATTATGCAGTAATTTATTAAAAGCCTTTTTTTTTCAGATGCCAGAGCAAACAAGAGAGGTGGTATATTGTGGAAGAGAGGGTGGGAGAGAGAAGTTTTAAAAGAAAAATTTTACATTCACTTTAACTCTTACATTTGTTGTCTGGGCAGTGCCGGTAACCATATAAAATAAAGCTATTTTTTATTTGTGTAATTAATCTATATATATAAAAGCGAAAATGTGTGTATTTATGTATGTATGTATGTATGTATACATGTATGTGTGTTCACTTTTTGTGTATGTCTACAAAAGGCTTTTTTCGCCGTGATTCTCGGTTGGCTCGCTCCTTCTTAAAACTTTTTATATGCTGTCTAAATAATATCTATGACTAAGGAACTCGGGTCGCAGCTATCTTTAATTTACCTGACTTTTACAAGCTATTTTCGAGATATTTTTTGATCGCCGCATAGCGGGGAAAACAGAAACTGGCTTCCAGCGCAAAACTAGGTCAAACATCACGCGACTTAACGTTCTCGCACCTGTTAATTTTGCTTTAAAAACGTCAACTTAACACTGATCAATTCATCTATTCCCGTGGTCGAGATGGTTAGGTCGCAGGGTTTTTTTTCCCATTTCCTTTCAGCCTCTGCTGAAAAGGTTCGGGAGTTCAAGCCTACCTTTCTACTAAAACTTTTTTTTCTTCTTTTACACCTCCAAACACCCGGCCAAGGTTTTTTTTTTTTTTAAACAGGGTTGTTTGATTTACCCCCCCCCCAACACACACACACACCTCCAAACACCCGGGCAACGTCAGATACCCCCCGCTAGTCTATATATAGAAAAGGCAAAATTTGTGTGAGTGAGTGTGTGTGTGTTTGTATATCTCGCAAAAAATTTTGACAGAGGCCATGGATGTTCGGCAGACAAGTATCATTGTAAAGCTCGACCCTCCGGCCGACAAATATCGAAAAATTGGGCAAAAACATTAATTCCTTCATCCTCAACGGTTCTTTTTTTACAGGGAGGGGTGAAAAAAAAAATGCCATCTTCGTGACAAGATGGCTTTACGCATGCGTCAATACGCGCAAAAGACGTTGTACATTGAATTCGTTTAAATGTTATAAAAACCAACCTACTTTCATCCACGCGTCTATAGCGCGATGGGTTAAGTGACAGCGTCATTATCTAAAGATTTATGGTTCAATCCCAGTTATCAGATATACTTTTTCTCTCGATTTTTAAACATTTAATATTGAAACAAGGTTATTTATACCATTTTTTTTTTTTTTTTTTTTTTTTTTTCCTTTTTTCGGGTTTTTGTTTATCCGATTGTTTTAAAGAAGTTTTACGTCCGTTCGCTGTTTTATTTGTTTTGTTTTTTCCGATTTTTTAAAAAAAGTTTAAACAAGGTTATTAATTCGTTTATTCATGCCACCCCCCTTACATACACACCTCCAAACACCCGGGTAAAGCCGTCCTTTTTGGGAGGGAGGGGGTTTGCTTTTCCGATTTTTTTTAAAGAAGTTTTACGTTTGTTGGCTGTTTTTTTTTTTTTTTGTTTGGGTTTTTCCGATTTTTTAAGAATGTTATTTTATTGATTATCTATTAACTAAAGTAAGGTGATTGTAGGGAGGGCGAAAGGAAGATAGGGAAGGCAAAAGGGAGATAGGGAGGGAGATAGAAGGGGCGAAAGGAAGGAAGAAACGGAGGGTGAAGGGAAGAAAGGGAGGGTGAAAGGAAACTGCATATTCTGGTTTATTTTATTTAAACAAAACTGAACGTTTACAATGTTTTTTTAAACAACCATTGTCTTAGCATGATTTATTGGGGGGGGGGTCGATGATATCCAATTTTATCAAAATTAAGTTAGACACTCACCAAAATACTACATTCATTCTGTTGCTTGATATTCTGTTTTATGCACTAAATAGTACTACCCTTGCCATTGCAGCTCACCAGTATATCATACTTAGAGACAGAAGCTGCGAGTTCAAACATCATCCAGGGCATAAGTATTTTTATTCTGATTTTGTTCATAAGTTCAACATTTCATGTTACAACATTATGCACACGGTTTAATTTTTGCAATTTTTTCTGTGTAATTTATGCAAACTAAGATCCCAGATGACAAAATGTAGCTGTGCTAGTACACTATGATATGTTTACACGTCTTAATCTTTATTAGAAATTTTTAAAGACAATATATTTTTAAGAATTCTAGAAAAGAGAAAATGATTTAATATTTTTATGGGTTTCAAAATTGTAAAAGATTTTGGAGAATTTATTTCATTGCTGGAGTCAAATAAAAATCAGAAAACATAAATTTAAATATTGCAATACATTTTATACCATAGAAATGTCAAGTCCGTATTATTATTATTATTATTATTATTATTATTATTATTATGTAACAGAAAAGTAATATAAACAAAAATAAAGAAACAAAAAAATACAAAATAAAACATACCACTTAAACGAAAACGAGTATATACATGTCTTGTATTCAAGTATTCTCAATAAGACACGGCTGCTTTCAAAGCAATAATTTATTAAAAATAACAATTTCGTTTTCAATGTAATTCTCGAGAGACCTTGTATGCAAAATTTGTCTTCCTCTGAGAGTGTACAAAAGGCTTTTCTTTTATTAGAAATTGAAAATTGAAAATACAAAAAAATGGTTGGGTATTGAGTGAGGAGTTTGAAGGAGAGATGTGTATTAGAGTCAACAGAGAAAGAGGTGAAGAGACTTAGCAGGTGTCAATTGTAACAAATTCGACAAAAAACTCAAAAGGAATGACATCAAAGAATGAGTTTCTAAAATAATCTCCAAATTTAAACAGAAAATGTAAAAAGTATGTTGTATTATTAGATGCTCTATTCACACAAATACGTTATTAAACTTAAATAAAAAACAACTAGTTGCAATTTTCATTTCTGAGGGGGAAATAGAGAGATTACTAGCGAGTCTTTTTGTCTATGAGAGAGGACCAAAGTACAGGTAAATCACCTTCACTTTACAACTATACAGAAATATCCCCGACTCCACGATGTTCAACATATACATAAAAATTAAAGAGGACTTGTGTGTATATATAATTAAAGAGAACTTGTGAAGTTGTGTTATTTCTTGCACTAACAAGGAGATTAAAATGTTTTTGTTTTTTTTTCAAATTCAAACAATAGAAGTAACCTATCTTTGTTATAGTGCTTAAGTAATCTGCTGTCTAAGTCCTAAAGTTAACTAATTATCATTTGCAAAAGGACATGTCATTAACTAACTATTCTTTTTATATTGGTTTTATTTTAACTCATATTTCTGTTTAAGTATTTTATTCCGTGGAGAAATGCTTAGAACTTTTGGTAAAAGGTTTCTTTTCGCCTTATTGCTTCTGGGAAACAGACTTTATTTTCAACAAATTATAATCTACTTCTAAATTCTAAATAAAGTTTTCACTATCATCAGTACACATAACATTTCATGGCAAACAAGTCAATCTTTTGTTAATAAAAAAAAAAAAAGGCATTAATTATTTTGTGATTCTTTGAAATGAATTTGAAAAAGTACAAAGTGGAACTTGGCAATATTGTAACTCTTGCTTCGTTTTCATCCTTTCGTACTCGCATTCCACAAGCAAAATATTTTTCTGACAAAAGAAGATTTGTTTTCCGAGTTGTTATCTATCCCTCTAACACTTCTAATGTTCCAGAAGTGGAAGCGATCTCTTCTGGTTCATGCAACCCTTTTCTCAACACTAGAGGCACTGACTCTTTATTTAATCAAGAACGGTAGAATGTTCTCGTTTCATCAGCATCATGGCTAAATAGAACTATCAAGTGATTTTAAATGCAAAACCAGAACAGTCTAAATACCCACAGACTGATTTATAGAATCCCTTCCTCCCATTAAAATTTTAAATAAATATGAACGTTATTCATTTATTTTTTCAGGAGAAACACACACAGACTTTCTAACCCTAAGTTTAGCTGGCACCCGACCCACCGCTTATAAAACCTCTTCTGAATGTAGTGAGAAAAAGATTAGTTTATTTGTAAGGACATTACCACTGGGACTTATGGATTAGTATTAAAGTTAAAACAGGGTTGTTTTTAAATTGCTGAAAAACAATCTTTAATCAAGGATTTGAGATATTTGTGAAGTGAAAATAAACAAAGTTTCGGAATCCAAATAAAATAAAAAAAGAAAGTCATCAAAATAAAAGAAATTAAAATGTTTTCTTGAACAATAAACTAGAAAATGACCGCTTATTGCGGAAGAAATTGTCTTTTATATGACAGATTGTTTATATAATAGACTAATTTGACTTTCTCACTGCAAAGAAAAACAGACAAAACTAATCGATAAAAAAATGGAAGCCTTATTTGAAACTACATATAACGTTTGAAAAAGTCTGCCCATGTGCTAGGTTGTCCCAACATTATTAGTTAATCTAGTATATGAACATAGTTTGAGAAAAATATGACACTAAAGTATAAAAAAATATGACACTAAAATATAAAAAAATATGACACTAAAGTATAAAAAAATATGACACTAAAGTATAAAAAAAATATGACACTAAAGTATAAAAAAAATATGACACTAAAGTATAAAAAAAATATGACACTAAAGTATAAAAAAATATGACACTAAAGTATAAAAAAAATATGACACTAAAGTATAAAAAAAATATGACACTAAAGTATAAAAAAAATATGACACTAAAATATAAAAAAAATATGACACTAAAGTATAAAAAAAATATGACACTAAAGTATAAAAAAAATATGACACTAAAGTATAAAAAAAATATGACACTAAAGTATAAAAAAAATATGACACTAAAGTATAAAAAAAAATATGACACTAAAGTATAAAAAAAAACATGACACTAAAGTATAAAAAAATATGGCACTAAAGTATAAAAAATATGACACTAAAGTATAAAAAATATGACACTAAAGTATAAAAAATGTTTTTATTTTAAACACATGGTGGTTTACATTAGGCTGATTAATTACTCATGTCTTGGTTTCCATGAGTGATCATGAATTTAAAAGTACATCAGTTCAACTTTAGGTCATCAGATTTAAGGATGTGATATATATTGACATGCACAAATGATCAACAAAAACTCATTTGTAGATACGTAAAAAACATAACCATAAATATGGAACAATGGTAACTAAAGTCATGGATACAATCACGAAAATTCAGATTTGTGAATTCCTTGTTGAAAAGGTCCTTGTTTCCACACATAACAAATGGCCAAGTGGATCCATTGCACAATGAATCATAATTCAACAAGACAATGCTAAGCCACACATACATCCAACGGATCCGGTGTTCAAATAAGAATCGAAGATATTAGGGCTGAACATTGAAACAGTCCGGATCTGAATGTGCTTGACCTAGGTTACTTCAATGCAATCCAATCAACACCAAAAGGCTCCAAACAATATTGATGAATTAATTGAAGCAGTTGAAACCAGCTTTCGAGAATTAGAAAAATCAAAGTTGAACAACATTTTCCTGACATTGCAGGAGACAATGGAACAAATAATTTTGGCTGATGGTGGCAACAATTACAGGCTTCAGTATATGTCAAAAGCACAGCTAGAAAAAAAAGGAAAACTTCCCACTTCAATTTTGATATCAGAACAATTGAAAAGTAAATTAACACAATTGAATAATTAGATGTTTTAGCTTTTTGCATTATTTTTTTGTATATTTATTTAATCATACATTTTAAGAATGTACGTACAACCAATTATCAATTTAATTAAGTATAATTATTTGGTTAACCTGTATTTCCTTTCAAAAGTACTGCCTTATAAAACTTGAAACTTATATGCACCAAGTATTTACAACCAAACAGAAAATTTTTGTGCACCAACTATTTCTGACCGGAGGAAGTATTACTTTATAATGAAGATGTAATTATTTATATCTGCTGTGCGATGCGACCATGAATATTTATCTCTAAATGTTGGCTGGTTGGAATGCAAGGGACAAAAGTAGGTCACAAAGTACAATTTATCTCAAAGAAAACAAACAAAAACAGTTACTTCCTTTTAAATATAAATTTGTGTTCCTCCCTCAAGTTTTTTTTTTTTTAATATAATCCAATGACTTTCAAAAAAGTAATCTGCTTTAAATTTCTGAGTGAGAGGTCTGTCCAGAAAGTGTGGTCTGTCGGATTAGTTGTCATAGCAACAAGTGTTTTGATTAGATGACATATAGTTTTATTTAGTAGCAGCAGAATCCCCCTTATGTTCTACCCTTCTCCACCATGGTAGAGGTAGCGACAATGTGATAGTGTTTGGACTACTCAAACTCTAGTGAAAATCGAGAAGTTGGCATCAGGATACAACATCCTCTGGTCTTCTTTGCAAGGAAAGATGTATCAGGCACATAACCACAAATCAATGGAATGAAAGTAGAACTTCATGCAGACTAGACGATCCAGATGCATGATCTTTGCAAGTTGTGCACAGAACTCCAACTTGCTTAACAATAACAACAATCAGGTGATGATGGATAAGTGGTTAATGACATGGACTGACAACCTGGTTGTGCAAAGTTCAAATTCAGTTTGTTCTACAGAAACAATTTCACTAAGGGATGTTGGAAATCTTCATGTGGTCCCTTCTCTAAGTTCCAAATATCTTTTTAGTAAGAATTCTAATGAAAAAGATATTGGTGAAACAAATGCTAACAATAATCATATGATTCATACAAAATGAATAATGCTCAACAACCCTTAACCCTTTGTGCTCAGAGCAAACTACCTCCTAAATTTCCCTCCCAAGACTGAAAATACTCTAAGCAGCATATATCTGTTAGAAATATTGTTAAACTTATTAAGAACTCTGATTTCAGCAAAGCAACTGGCTCTGACAATATTCCAGTCATATTGCTCAAAAAGCTGCAAGCTGAACTAATTCCTATTCGTGCAAAGCTGTTTAAATGTTGGTTAACATCTTGGCAAACTTTGACAGATTGCTCAGTATTAAAAAATACTAGAGATCAGCCCTTTACATCTTAGTGCAGATCAATCAGTTTCAGGTCATGAGTAAGTTGCTCGAATCCGTGATAAATAGACAAGTTGTGAAACACCTCAGCAAAAAGAACTTGCTCAGAGACCGAAAATATGGTTGTGATGGGTAGAAGTTTGAAGTTCATAATGCTGGCATGCCTCAAATTCTGGGTCCAACAATCTCCCAAATTATATGCTAAAATCATTTGTAGACATTTATTCAGATAACACTACCATCTATGATAACAATTCAAAGGTCAGCAACGACCAAGACCTTTCTGATTCTCTCTTTTCTGACCTTGAGTATAATGGTGAAAAAGATCTCAAACCAAACTCCTTTGTTTCCGTCACCAGCACTGATTGCCACTTGGCCCAAACTGAACAGCTATCATCTTGAAGAAGCACCTTGCTGGGTCTGATTTGAAGTGAAAGACTTGCACCAGATTTGTTTCCAATGTCACAGTGAAATAGTTAGATCATTCTACCATTCCAAAAGGTATCTTACTTCTAACACAATCCTCTGGCTGTATAAGATGTGACCATTGAAATGACTGTTTCACCCATAAACTTCAACATTTCTGCAACAACACCAAAGTGCTCTGCAGCCTTCATTATACCATTTCTTTTCCAATTCTCATGACTTGTCCAAACATTTTTTTTTTTTTACTCTGGGGAGGAGAGGAGTCAGTCAATGATTGGTAATGGAGGAACTTGGGTAGTGCTGGTTTATTTAAGAGGACGATTCAACAACAACTTGTTTACATTAGATTTGAAAATGACCATGTTATAGTAAGCTGGGAAGCAGCTCAGCAGTATTGTGTTACATAGATGAGTAGTTCTAGAAAAACTTGTTTCATGGAATTTTTGTTTAGTTTTAGGGCACAAAGAAAGATTAAGGGAACTTGTTGACAGTGGTTGTAGCTAGAAGAGTGTTCATTGTGAATGCTTTATGGCAGAGGGAGTATGTACAAACAGATTGCCATGAAAATAATGATAGAGCAGAGAGAGTTACAACATCTCTTCTGTGAGAAAGAGGAAGTAGAAATGAGAAGAGGACATCGCCCACTAGATTTCAAATGCAGAAAAAAGGTGCTCTAGGCAGCTTCTATCCACCTTAAGACTTACTTGGCTCATAAACAGGTACAAGATTGTGTCAGGAGTCAAATACCTGCTGGAGCAATAGAATGATTTAACTAATTTTCCAATGACCTTGACAATGGATTTCAAGAGAGTCTTCATTTCAAGCAAGAAGTGAAGGACAGTCCTAGATTCTTGTCAAAGCAGAGTGCTTTCTCAAGAATAAAGGTATTCATTTCAATTGGGGGTCAAGTGGGAATCAGAGCATCCGTGGTGAAAAGTAGAGAAATTTGATTTTAAATGCATTAAAAGTAATTGATTGCCCCTTTTCCCCCATTGTGCTCCAGGTTGAAAGGAGATAATCAGAAAGTCATTGTTAGCCTTTCAAGTGTCGCCATAGATTGTAGTGTTGTCTGCAGAAATGTCGATGAATCATCTTGGAATGTGATTTGGGAGATCATTAATGAAGTTCAGGAACAGAGTTCAGCCCAGATAAGATCCTCAAGACATACCGGTATAAATACTATGAACTTTAGATTTCTGCCAATCGATGACTACTTTTATAAACCTATCAGAGAAAGGATGCTCGAGATGACATTACCAGATCATCCATCACTAGAAAACTTGTGAAGTAGACCTTTATGCCAAACCCTATTAAATGCTTTTGGTATGGCACGAGCTATTGCTCTAGAAATGAGGCCCAGATCAATAAATTCACTGATCCTGTGTGATATTACAGTCAGTACATCAGTTGTTAATATTGCAGGACAAAAATCATATTGCTTTTTACAGAGATTGCTTTTGCTGAAGCGATTGACAGTTTCTCTATCACAGATTCAAGCAACTTACTTGAGACTGATTGGTCAGTGCAGAGATGCTGAAGACCGATCTCCAGTATTTTTGTGGGCAAACTGACAAAGTTTTCTAAGGTTTTGGGAAGCATTTCTCCTTTAAATAACGTTTGAATAGTTTTGCAATATATAACTATTACAGGCTCCTTTAGTCTTTGTAGGGGTGTCTGCGTGTGAAATTTTTGTGGCAGGAGGTGTGCAATCTCCAACGACATCTCTCCTGAGTCGAAATTGTTAAATACCAGTGGCAAATGAAGTGTATGTACAGGACGACTGGAAACAAATGCCAAGATAAGCGGAGAGCACATACAGCACCTAGAATTCCCAAATGGTCAGAGTATGCCAGCACCAGAAAAAAAAAAAAAAAATATCTCCCATCACACAAATGTTAAGTAAAAAAAACTGCTGGACAAATCTATTTCATGTATTTAGGAGAATTGAAAAATAACAAATTCAACCTTTTTTCATCTACAATCTACTTCTATAATGAGAAGATTTCTTCCTTTTTCTGTTTTCTATATGATTTTCTTCCATTTTTAATTTATTTAAACTCCAGTTTGAGATGCATTCTTCCTTTTTTTAACTTTACCGAGTGACATTATTTTATATGATACTAGCAGGTATCGTAAAGTTCAAAATGATTATAATATATTTTTCTATCTATTTGAAAAAGACTTGGAACAAGAGACTACTTCTTGAAAATCGAGTTAAATGATGGTCGTCAGTTATTTTATAAAAGAAGGTTTCTTACCGTTATCAAATTATTGATATGCAATAAAAACACTTTAAACTACTTAAAAACACACACAAAAATAAATAAAATAAACTTATCCAGGTAAGTAGGTAAGTAAAAAAAGTAACTTTTATTGCCTCTCATAACATTTGTTGCCATTTTGTTTCATCCTTTTTTCTGTTAACTATTATAGTAAATTGCAATTTTCTGAAAAAATTACTGGATTCAAAATTAAATAACCAGTGAATATTTCTAATATATTTGTTGCTTCCAAACGTTCGAATGTAAATCCACACACACACACACACACACACACACACACACACACACACACACACACACACACACACACACACACACACACACACACACCGGTTCATTAATATTTTAAAAAAATAAATAAATAAATAACAAATTTAAGCCTCTCGTAACATTCTTAACATATTTTTATATGAATCCTCTGAAGAAAATATAATAAATTCAAGCATTTGTCGTGGGCTCGGTCAGTTCAGACACATTAAAATAATTTCCAGTTTTCTTGGTTTATTTTTAGAAATATCATAGCTACTTATATAATAACACATTCTTAACTTAATCTTCCGTTTAAAGTAGGTTAAACTGAGGACGTGAACACAGTCAAAATACAGATAAAGTCAAATTATTTTTTTTGCATCAAATTTTAAAAGTTAATAATTCAATAACAAATAATAAAATTTAATTGAACAAACAGTTAAGTCCTCATCCTGTCTGCTACGTATAACCAAACCCCCACCACTGCCCTCTGTAACCCTCTCCCCTTTCTACATAACTTTCCTATAAAAAGAAGAGGACTTCTTATTGTAAGATGGCCACTCAATAAAGCTGCGATTACACTTAGTTCTGTGTCGTCTTCATTCTGATACTAACCCATGAACATAACATGGTGGCAGTGCGTTTACAGAATTCATACCATCCAAGAAGAATGACAGATCATCAAATAAGATGTAAGCACTATTCCTTTTAGTTTTATTAATAACTTCTGTTATTTTTTCTTTTTTATTGTTCAGTCGCTCCATCGTGGATATATTAACGGTGTGCCCCCACCTCATTGTCCTTGCTGATCTCTATAGTCCGTTATTATCATTATTATTGTTATTATTATCATTATTATTATTGTTGTGATCATTATCATTATTGTTATCGTTATTGTTATTGTTATTGTGTTGCTGTCACAAGTTATTCTTGCCTAAACATTTTTTTTTTATCTCTGCATTGATTAATTTCTTAAACAGAACACGTCTATCTCATGGCAATGTCCACTGAAGAGAATATGACTACTGCAACTAATACTGTCTCCTTGACTGGCGATAGGTCTTGCTTATACATCAAGACCCCAGAACGACTCATTTAGTGGGAATAAGGCCGACTCCTGGAAAATATTTCATAAACGATAATCCAACTATTCGTTATTAACAGGTTTAAACCATAAACCATGAGAAATTCAAGTTGCTATACTTCAGAACTGCCTGGCTGCGATGCCATGAAAATATATCAGGGCATGCAGTTTGACATCCCCAAGACTGAGCACACTGGGAAGGATACACAAGGACTGGAGGAGCATTCCGTCGGAATTCTCAACAAAACTTATGAGAGATTTGCGTTCAGTCAGAGGAAAAAGGGTGAGGTAGAGGCCTTTGACAAGTTCTACAATGATTTTAGAATACTGTCAAAAGCGTGCAATTTCTGTGTTCAATGCAGTGACTCACTTCTGTGGGACCAGATTGTAGAAGGTGTCCGTGACCAGTTAACAAAGCAAGATCTGCTAAAAATACAGAAGCTTATTCTACAGAAGAGTGTAGATATATGTTGAAATGGCCTCAATCCACAGTCAAGGAATGGGACTAGATACAGCCCAGATGGTGAGGGTATGTGAAAACAGTTAAATGAAGGAACCAGTCTCTTAAAGAGAATGACTATTTTGTGGCTACACACACGCGCCAAAACGCAACAGATGCCCAGCCCACAGCAAACTGTTATGCATGCAACAAGACGGGACACTTCAAGTCTAAATGTCTCAACAAAGATAGAATGACATGAAAACAGAGACAACATACGAATGAATGAAATCAAGAAGCGTGTTGCAACTCCGCCATGAGTATATCAACGAGACACATCATCAGAGGAGGATGAAGAATACACCAACTGGGTGAATACGATAAAACCCCCAAAACACAAACGAGGCCAAATGCCTTATGCTTCTGAATAAAAAAGAAGTTGCTCTCCAGAGTGACACAGGAGTATCTATTAATACTCTTTCTGAAAAGTTTGCCAAGAGGATGAAACCCTATAAATGGTCTTATCAATGTGGAACAAATCTCTGCTGAAACCACTTGGTGTATGGCAAAGAAAAATAAAAAAAACAAAACACAACAAACCTACTCAGTAGAATTTGTAACATTCAAAGATGAAGATGACTGTACAAGATTACAGAGATGAACACACTGTACAAGATTACAGAGATGAACTCACTGTACAAGATTACAGAGAGGAACACATTTGTATTTTGTTTCATGCTTAGCGATTCCGTTCCATACAAAGTCTAAACAAAGTCCATTTCTGGCATCTTAACTTTGTGTACTGAATTTTTGGATTTATCCCAAATTTGTTTCACATGTCCAAATCTCTATTTATATATAAAAGGAACTTAGGGTGTTCTTTTCCTATGGACTCTGAAACGACTAGGTTTTTATGAAATTTCACACGCATAAACTTCATGTGTTTTTAGAGGTTTTGTATCGGAATGCCTCTGATAAGTATCTAAAATCTTTAATCAGAAAATCTGATTAAAGAAGGAACAGTCCTATTTTGAACAAAGTTACAACTTTACTCAGTCTAACCTCACAAATGCATTTTTGAAGTTTTATCATTGCACAAGCAGAAAGACTTAGCATATAAAATCAACATTAAGTTCTTTGATAAGACAAGAGTGTGTTCAAAATGAATGTTTCTGTTTAGGGCACAATTGAACCATTATACTTGACTTTTGAACTTTAAATTTGGATTCAAGTCGTTATATATAAAAACAATTTTATCAAATCAAAGCTAGGTTCTCTACAGTGCAATGCAAACTACAATGTATTATGAACTAAGTCACCGTGGGAAGGCATGTGAAGTTTCCTTCCGGTGCACCGCAGTGGATCCCCAACCAGAGCAAGCAAGCAATCGATTTGATTGGATTGAAAAATGGGTGGATTTCACAGATTTCGATGACAATAAAAGTATTGTGTGAAACATTCATTGATCCTCATTCAATCCCGGGCGACGTTGGGTCTCCCTGCTAGTCCCCTAGATATCAAGTTTCAAGTCTGTGAACCAAATATTGACAGAGGAGTTTGGTAGAGACTATTCTTCAGACAGATAAATTTTTGAGCTAGTGTATATCAACTTCCGGAAAAGAAAAAAAAATAACTGTCACTTGAACAACACATTTCTTTCGTTTATTTTTAGAAGCATTTAACAAAATTACATTTAAGAAAAAAAATTAGACTAATGCCTTGTAGTTAAACTGAGCGATTATGTTGTAGTCACCTGAGAAGCAACACTGCAATATTGTGTTACACAGACGGGTAGTTCTAGGAAAGAAATTCTGCTCATGGAAGCTGTTGCTTAGTTTTAGGTACAAAAGAGGGAAATTATTCACAGTGGCTGTAGCTAGATGAGTTCTAGTGAACGTTCGACAAAAGGAGCCATAGATTGGAGCCGAGTTGAGCACCTACCATGAAAATAACCATAGAACTATAAAAGACTAGCAATATCTGAGAGAATGTGGCTGCAAGGAAGGAATAGAACACCCCACTAGATTTTGAAGTCGGTTTTGTATTCTGTCAAAATAAGAAAAGATACTCCTAATATGTGACACCAGTCCTTCCATATTAGGATGGATTTTACTTGTGCATCAGTAGAGGATTGTGTTAGGCATAACATACTTTCTGAACTGGTAGAAGGATACATCCATTTTTCCAGTAGCATTAACAAATTAGCAATGGATTTGAGTTAAGTCTACTCAGTAAGGCTACAGAGAAAAAATATGTCAAATTGGTGGTCATAATGTCGGTAATTAGTTTATGTTAAATTTATGTAGGAAAGTGATCCTCCTTCTAAAATGTGAAAAACAAAACAAAAATAATCCTCCTCCCAAAATAAACAGAATTGTCCAGTGAAAGGATTGATAGTTGTACATAAAAAAAATTTTTTAATTGGCCTGTAAAAAAAAAAAAAAAAAAAAAAAAAATTGAAGAAACGCTTTTCAGGTGAAATTATTACGGGTAATGGCAGAATTAGTATCAATTCAAAATATGAAAAATGATCCAATAAATGATGTGTTACAAGTATTTTAAATAAATGAAAAAAAACAACAAAAAAAAAAACAGTCACAATTATGTTCCCAGATATTGTGTTTAAAGATGGCGAACCTTTAATTTAAGTCATGAGTTGTTGCTCATACTGAATTGGTTGCACAACTCTTTCACGATAATTCATAAATTTTATTTTTACTTCTAATTATTTTTCTATACGATCATTTTTCTTAATTTTTGGAATTTATACTCATTCAAGTATGTAATAATGTTGTCACCTGAAATGCGTTGGTTTAAAAAAATCACCAATATAAATAAGCAAAAAAAAAAAAAAAAAAAAAAAAAGCACTTTTTTCAATGTGATCACAAGTAATCACCTAAAAGTATAGAATCTCATTTCTGAAGGTGTTAAATTAACACTGTTACTCTACAATAACAATTCCATTATAGTTACATTTGGTACTTGTGCATCTATGTTACCGCACTGAAATAACGTTATTTAGAAATTCATTCTTAACATCGGAAAGGTAGCGTATATTCTGTACTTTCATCTAACAAAAACAAATATCATAAAAATTGAATTTAACTTGAAAATACGATTTTAAAAAATAGCGCAACAACATAGATGCATAAGCACCTTACATTTTTGTGGTAAATAAATAATTTTAACCATTGATTACTATAAATTTGCATAAACATAATTCAAGGTCCACTATTCTACAAGACAGCGAACAGAACTATTGAGGTGGGTAATCTTGACTGGTTACTTACCAGCCTCCAAGTTGTATTAAGAAGCGGAATTGGATTTAAGAACGAAAACATGAAATCTTATCCTAAGGAAATGAAACAAAACTTTTTTTTTTTTTTTTAAACTGCAATACTTAGTTTAATTATTTTATTCTGTATCTTCACCGCAACAAAAAAATCCTTTAAAATTACTACTATAAAAGGTTTTCACGGAAAATGAAAATAACATTTAAAATTCTAGGAAACAAATAGTTTCCAAGATATGAAGAAATTATAGTTTCCAAAAATTTGGGATGACTTTTCTATATTAATTTAACATAAAATGGGCACTTTCTTTATGGCCACCAGTTATTTTGGGGTTTTTTTTTTGGGGGGGGGGGGAGTAAAAACTTGTTTTTTCAGGGGTTTTCGGATGTGCTGAAAACTAATATTTCATTTAAATTTTCCGTAAATAAGTAGTTTTTCAGATATTAAGCAATGAAATTCTTTGTTGTAAGTGTTGGTCATTGTTGTACGCACAAGCGCGTGCATATTTTTGTCGGTTGGTTGGTTTTGGGTTGGTCTATCAGGTCACAATTACCAAATGAACATCCTTTGAAAAAAAAAAAAAAAAAAAAAGACCAGAACCCACCCACCCCCACAAAAAAAAAGGTTTATGTAAAGTGGGTGCACATTTTACGTAAAATTAATATAGAAAAGTGATCCCCCACTTTTTGAAATCATAATTTCTTCATATTTTAAAAGCTATTTGTTTCCTGTAATTTTAAACGTTATTTTCGTTTTCAGCGCTCTCGAAAACCTTTCATAGTAGTAATTTTAAAGGATATTTTATTGCAGTGAGATACTGTACCTTGACCTAAAAAGAAAACAAATAAAAAGAAATTGAAAGTTAAAAAAAAAAAAACAAATAAAGCTGTTTCAGATAAACAAAAAAAAAAAGAAAAAGTTTCGTTTCATTTTGATAATAAAAAACAGAAAAAAAAAAAAAACCAAATGTTTCGTTTCGTTTCATATTCGGTTTGATGTTTTACTGTCTTAATTCGAATTCAATGCGAATTATTTCCTTTAGTCGAATTACACCCATGGTAAGTAACCAGTCAAGATTACCAGGGCATTTTTACATCAAATAAGAAAACAAAAATGGAGTTAAAAAAAATTAGTTTTTTTTTTTTTTTTTTTTTTTTTTACACAGTGGTCACCACTTATCAAGGCCCGGAAGCCACTCAGGAATAAAGGTTATTGCAAGTACATTACGTTAGTGTGGAGATTTGATGAAGTGTTTACTTAAGGGGGCGGTTCATTAGGAATTTGTTAATGTTGGACTTGAAGACATCCAAGTTGTAGTCAGGTGGGAAGCAGGCAGACGGAACAGAGTTCCACAGGTGTGCAGTCCTAAGAAAGAAGCTTTGTTCATGGAATCCATGTTTTGATTTAGGCACAGATAAAGAGTGAGGGAAATTTTTCACAGTGGATTCGGCTAGACGGGTGTTTTTCGTGAAAGATTGGCGAGGGGGGACCAGAGATTGGAGTTCAGACGAGCACCTGCCATGGAAATAATGATAAAACAAGGATAGGCTCGCAACGTCTCTTCTGTGGGAGAGAGGTTGCAAGGTAGAGAAAAGGGCATCCCCCACTAAGCCACGAAGTCTATTTTGTACTCTGTCAAGGCAGGATAGGCTGTTTTTAGCAGCTCCTACCCAGATATGGCAGCAGTATTCCATCCTTGGACGTACTTGGCTTTTATATAGATAGAAAATTGCATCAGTAGTGAGATATCTTCTCGAGCGGTAGAAGGATCCCACTATCTTTCCAGCGACCTTGGCAACAGACTTGATGTACGTGTTCCATTTCAGATCAGGAGTAAAGGTCAAACCCAGAAGCTTGTCAAAACACGGGGCCTCTCCCAGACGAGAGCCATCCATCACAATTGATGCCAAATGGGGATCAGAGCGTTGATGATGTAAGGATAGGAGTTTGGTTTTGGATGCATTAAAGGTAACCAGCCACATCTTCCCCCACTGAACCACGCGCTCGAGATCAGAGAAGAGAGAATTAGAGAGAAATTTGTCATTTACAGCCTTTGATGTGTTGCCGTAGACGGTCATGTCATCAGCATAGATGTCAACGAATGATTTAAGTGTTTAGGGAGGTCATTGATGTAGATCAGGAAGAGAGTTGGGCCCAGGATTGACCCCTGAGGGACTCCAGCATTTATATTGCAGGCCTCCGATTTTTGTCCATCTACCACTACTCTTATGAGCCTATTGGAGAGAAATGATTTAATTATTGAGAAAACATTTCCAGTTATACCGTAGCTGGAAATCTTGTGAAGTAGACCCTTATGCCATACCTTGTCCAAGGCTTTTGATATGTCAAGAGCAATTGCCCTAGAAAGGAAGCCTTTGTCAAGAGATTCACTAATCCTGTGAGATATAACCGTCAGCACATCTGCAGTAGATCTTGCAGAGCGGAAACCATATTGTGTGTCACTAAGAAGGTTGTTTCTGCTGAGGTGGTTGACTATTTCTCTATTTAATATGGATTCCAGCAACTTACTCATAACACACAGGAGACTTATTGGTCTGTACTGAGAGGGAGATGACTTATCACTTGAATTCTTAAATACAGGGCAAACTGATGAGGTCTTCCAGGGAGTCTGAAAGCACTTCTCCTTAAGGCAGCGCTTAAACAGTTTCGTAAGTATGGGAGCAAGTTCTGGTTGAAGCTTTTTTAACACTATAATTGGGATGCCGTCAAGGCCAGTTGCTTTACTGGAATCAAGGTTCTTGATTAGCTTGGCAACCTTATGCACGGATATTTGTATGTTACCTAGCGTGTTCTGTGTTATAGGAGGAAATATGGGGAGTTGATGGCCTTCGTCGCATAGGGTAGAATTAGCTGCAAAATTCTTTGCAAATAGTTTGGCCTTGTCTGATGCTGACAAGATGACCTCTGGTCCATTGATAATGGTTGGGATAGAATGCACACTTCTGTTCAGGATCCTATTTGTTATTTGCCAAAATTGGTGGGAACCAAGCTGCTAATCGCCTGGGGAGTCCCTACTAAGAAATGCCGATGGGACTGTCCAGGCATTTTTTGTGGGCCAGAATACTCCTCCTCAGAGCAGCTAACTCTTCAATCTCATTTTCCGACCTTTGTGTCACCTCTCACCGTGGGAGAGAGATACATACCGACCACAAAGAAATAAATGCCAACTATATTTAAAAATACTAAGGAAAAAAAAATGGCTATTCGTTCTGTCCTCCGCTAAGTGGGAAAATCTGGGTGGTCAAAGTTATAAACCGATTTCGGAGTTTTAAGCGGGATGACCCTCTGGAGTGAATGTGGTATTATGGTGATTGAAGCTAGCTAGAGAAATGTTAAATATTAGGTGCAGTGACAAGGATGGCCACAGACATTTCCCTCCTCAACACATTTGAATGGCCTTGTGCCTATTTTGTTTCGATGAATGTAACATTTTTGGAAATTAATAAATTTTTCAATTTTATCAAAAGAAGATGTTGGTAAAATGTTATCTTTAGTCCCCCCCCCCCACCAAACTTGTGAACAGAAAAATAAAACTGAAATTCTATATATTTTTTTTTTCCGTGTGATTAAACGTCAACAACTTGGGAATATCTAGATTTTTTTTTTTTAATAATAAATAAGGGGAACGTTACTTTAATGTGTTGATCATTCCAGTTTTTGATCACAGAGTGAGTAACCATTTTGGAGGCAAGCTATTTCCAAAATGCCGATCCTATTTAAATACAACGAAAAAAAAAATGGTTATTCGTTCTGTTCTCAGCTATGTGGTAAAAAGTCTGGGTGATTAAAGTAACCGCTTTAAAATTATTAAAAGATTTTGCTGACAAAACGTTACCATTAGCCGCCAGGCCAGGCTGTCAACAACAAAGAAAAGTGAAATTATATATTTTTCGTTTGTTTGTTCTTTTTTTTTTTGTTTTTGTTTTTTAATGATGAAACGTCAACATTCTAGAAATACCTGGATTATTTTTTTTTCTTTAAATAAATTGAAGGAGAGTCACTTTACTAATATATATATATATATATATATATATATATATATATATAGATAACGTAACATGGTCAACCATTTCCTGACTAGAATAATTCCTGACCACAGAGCGTGTAACCATTTCTAAAAATGCCGACCATAAATACAAAAAAAATAATAATAATAGTTATTCGTCCTGTTTTCACAACTCTAAAAAAAAAAAAATGTAATATTTGATTTAAGAGAGTGGATCCGCGCTATTTTTTAAATCATATTTCCAGGTTTAATTAAAATTTTATGATATGTTTTTTTTTTATTCAATAGTAAGGTTAAAGTACAGAATAGGTACAAAACACCCTCCCCATGTTAAGAATGGCTTTTTAAATAATGACATTATTTCAGCATGGATCACTCTCTGCATGAGTACCTTAACTTTTTACATGGGGTGTTGACGTGTGAATGAAAAGAAAAAAAAAAATTTTTTCACAGCGTGGGGGCAAACAATAAAAATTAAGTGTATATTTTATAAAATCTTTTAAAATCTGGATTTTTGAGAGTAGATGTCCTGATAAACCTTAGACATTATGTTTTAGCGGTAACAAAAAAAAAAAAAAAAAAATTACAAAACAGATACCTGTCTACAAAGCTGGGTCAGGGTCGTGATTTGAAGATTACCAAACTTGTTATGGGTTAAAAATAGGACAGGAAAAGACCTAGAAATATATCACTGTAGCTCTTTCTTCATTTAGTTAAATGTTTAAACGGTTTTATTTTAAGAGAGAAAAAAAATGTAACTAAGAAAAGAAAAAAAAAAGGCCCGAAATTTAAAGTAAGAAGGATTTACTTTTTCCCCTCAATCCTAAAAAGGAAGAAAAACATTCAATATAGTTTTATATATTGCCTCTAGTCGCCTCAGGTTGACCCAATAAATATTATTGTAGTCTCTACCTTGTGATAAATAATACATACAAAGTTTTTAAACGTGAATAAAAAGCTGCAAAACATGAATCTATTTTAACATTCAAGAAAAAAAAAAAAAAAGACTTAACTGAATCTTTTTGTTTCTTACCTGGAGTTATAGGTAATCTTTGTTAACGTTCGCCATGTTGAAGCGTAAAGTTAGCGCACCTGGGCGTGCAAGTCAGACGCAACTGGTCGAGAAGAATCATGACAATTTCCGACGACAGGTAAGGTGCGCAACGGGGGAGGGGACTCAAATTAAAAGGAAAGGTACAATAATATAAACTATGACTAGTATAGTACTTATATATCAGGCATTCAGTGTGAAAATGACTCTAACTTTTTATAATATACATTTGTGTTGATGGATTTCAGCTAATTATTAGATTAGGTTGGAAACGGAAATGAATTACTGAGAAGGATTTTGACTTTTCCTCAGACCCAGGTAAATAACTAAATGGAAACTTAGTATTTAGGTATGATCAATAATGGCGAAAAAAAAAAGACGGGAAAATAGTTTTGGAAGACGGTTTATCATAATTTTTTTTTTTTTTTTTTTTTTTTTTCAGGTTTCCGACTACTCTTTGATTGCATTTGAAAGATTAAAGCCTAAAGGTAATTTCAAATATATATATATATATATATATATATATATATATATATATATATATATATATATATGGTTAAGTGGCAGTTTTAGTCATTTAGAACTGCTTTAAAGCTTCACTGCTCAGTCATTTTTCGACCAAATTTCAAACAATTATTACAGTTTATAGATCACCTTCTCAACTATATTGTGAAAAAAGAATTTTCAATTTTCGTTCAGTAAAACAAAAGTTATGATGAATTTACTGGTAAAAAAAATGTAAGGAGGTGAGCGATGTTTTTTATGACTGGTTTCCATAGCAAGCATGTCGCTTCAGCGACTACTGTTGCTACCAATTCACCGCTCTTGCAAAAATAGAAGTAACAAATGAAATAGAGAGAATGAAAGAATGAAAGGGAGATAATTGGGGGTATTTTATTGAAAGCAGACGAGTGCTGCACATTGTTATTACATATGTGCATTTTATGTTTATGGAGTCAAAAAAATAAAACTGAAATTAAACAAAGAACAAGTGAATTTATTGAAAGCCTGGAAAAATCATGAATTACAATAGAAAAATGCGAGCATGAAAAGTAATATGGTTAAGCTTAAACATGGAAAAGTAAAGGTCTAGTTGTTAAAACTGGAAAAGAAAAGGACAAGATATTCTAGTAAAAAATATAATAAATTTATAGCTTAAAATATTGCAGCATTAAGAATATTTTTGTAAAATTCAATTTATAACATTATATAATCAATTCTTGGAAACCTTTAAACTCCCAAATTTGTAAAATTTAAGAAATAGTTCTTTCCAGTTTAAGCTAGAAAAGTATGAACTTGAGTTAAATTCTTGGATTTGTTTATAAAGATGGCGACTATAATTTTGATCGAGTTTTCATTCTATAATTTACTGCTTTTAAAATTATGTTTTCTTGTTTGTTTATTTTATTTTAACAATATTTAGCTGAAAAATACTGTTTTTATCATAACAAAAAACAACTAGAACAAAAGCCAATTGCTGAATTATTCGTTGAATATGAGTAGATATGTCAGTGGATAGATGTATTAGTTAAACTATATTATGCAGGAGTAAGTCATAAATAGAATGTATGCAGGCTGTAGGATAGGGGACAGCAAAAATCAAGCAGATAGCATTTCGGAAAACGGAGTCCTGCTGTGGGAATGTCAGAAGTTATGTCAGAAGTTATGTCAGAAGTTGTCAGAATTTATGTCAGATGGATGATTTAGATCATGAAATGAATGGGCATTTTGAATGAAAGCTTTGGAATTGAACAGACAATTTTTTAAAATGGTTTAACAACTTAATAATTAAGTCATGCACTTATAAATAAGACTCCCTTTCTAACCCACCCTCTCCCTTTCCTGACACACCGGTTCTCGTTAGATCACCAAAGTTAAGCAACGTTGAACCTGGTCAGTACAAAAATACAGAGCGCTGCATGTGCTCTCCACTTATTTCGATATTGTTTCCTATCATCCTAGATTTCTTCTTTCCACTGAAATCAAGCAATGCCGATTCAGGAGAAGGATGGTTCGAGATTGTGCAACCCTTGCTTCACAATTACATATGCAGCCATTCTCACAGGAAGTATTCATTATCTCTCAAAACTGAATAGAGGCAATGAGTTGAATCATTTTTATTCTCTAAAATTGTGTTGAGTCGCTTACTCAAATGGTAATTAGTGTTGAAAATGGTGCAGTGCATCTGTTAATTTTAGCTGGTGAATTGTCCTCAGTCTGGGAGGACATCATAAAAATGAAAAGTCAAATCAAGAAAAACAATGAATTATTTAAATTAACTTTCAACTGATGAGTCTTACTGATGAGGCTTACGATAGGCAATGGTTGCTATGCAGCAAGACAGTTCAAACATTATTATACTAATTATGATTAAATAATTATCTGTTAAATATTCTGTTAACTTTCTCAAATAAATTGTTCACTATTTTATGCATTCAATCAGTAATTTCCGGAGTTAAATTCAACAAACTCCTGTCACTGCTTCAAATTCTGTCAAAGCTCAATGCTCCAAATTTGCTCAGTCTCTGAAAACCAGACTTTTTATTCAAACCATCAGCATCTAATTTGCATATGTGGTGACGAGAAATCTCATTACTTCATGAGATCTCCAGTATATAATTAGAAGCAGTAGCCATTTCCTTTTCTTATTCTTTTTGTCTGCCACTGAACACTGTGGTACAGAATTGGAGATTTATATCGATTTTCAACGTTTGTTCTGTAAGGCTTCTTTTTTTATTTTCAATATTTTAATTACACAAAATAATGTAAGACTGTTTGTCAGTTGTAGTATTTAATTATCTTTTAAACGTCACCCATTTTAATTGTTTTAATTAGTTGCAGTTTGTAATTACCTCAACAAGTGACACATTTCTTACTAAACTTCTATCTATTACTCTCACCCTCTCTCACTGTATGTTGTTTGACATCCATTTGGATTTTATACAATGTCTGTAATACCTTTTTAGTGCTATCAGATCAGGCTGTCAGAAGACACTGGCTTCCTGACTTAAATGCATCAAACATTGATATTATTATTATTATTATTATTTTTATTATTATCATTATTATTATTATTATTATTATTATTATTTTTATTATTATTATTATTATTATTTTATTTTCCATTCCCTTTGCAAAACTCAATCATATTCTACAAAGTCAAAAACAAAAACAATAATTTTTCTCTATAAAACAACCAAACCAAACCAAACACCATTAATAAATATTTAAAGAGTTAAGTAAGCCTCTGGCCGCCTTTGGGTAGGATTGAAACCGCTATCTTCAGACAATTCTCACCTGGAACCAATCAGTATTTGCTGAGAATGCGGTGAGGAGATTCAGAGTTCCTATCCCATTGCGGTTACCACCTGACGAAGACCAAAGGAATAGTTAGCTGAAACGTCATGAAACAACAACTAAGAAAGATGAGGATAATAGTCCGCAATAAATAAATGAATAAATAATACTCATCTCAATAATTAATTCCAATCAAATAATAGATTTTTTTCTTATAGTTTGTAAGATCCTACAATTTTAAACTGAACTCTTTATTTAATTCTATTAAAAAATATTTTAAATAAAATTAGACACAATTTATAAATCTCAAAAGATTACTTATGATTATTCTGTAGTAGCATAGTAGGGACAATGTCACAGCTACAATGAGCCGCCATTTTGATTTTTAATCTGTGCTTAATTTTTAAGCTCGGTGCTGATTGGTGCGAGCATTCCACTTCCTTTCTAGTTTGCCCAATCAGAAGCCATTTCTCAGGCAAGTTGAGTACATGATGGAAGGTTATAAAAAAGCAAGGCTAATTAGATTCTTTCTCTTTTCCAACCAGGAGACCAAGTGAGCTGACTCATTCCACGCCACTTTTTCAACATCCGATCTCTTTTGAGGCACAATCCAAACTTCCCAGGCCATCTGGTCCTGGGGTTTGACAAGAAACTCCACAGACGTTATGAACATTTTTTCTCTTTTTCTTATTTATTTACATATTAATGAAGACAACTTAATAAAGTTGTTTTCGTTATCAGAAATAGATTTGATCTTCTTTTCAATAATTCTGCAGCTTTTATGCATTACTAGACTAGAAATATGTTGTGGTTTGCTTGAAGCATTGTTCAACGGATAAAAGGTGTTTTTGAAGGTTTGACAACGCAAGAATGTACTGTCGCTGTGAGCAGATAAGTAAACAAATAATAAATAATTAAATAATATTTTTTTATTTAACTAATCGGCTTGTTTTTGTTTTGTTTTTTTTGTTTTTTTTTGCTTTTTGTTTGTTTGTTGTTTCTTTTTTCAAACAAGCCGATCAGGTAAATAAAAGAATATTATTTAATAATTTATCATTTGTTTATTTATCTGCTCAAACGACTGTATATTCTTGCATTGTCAAGCCTTCAAAAACACCTTTTATACATTGATAGACTATTTTCTGTTGTTTAAGCTTGTGTTCACACAGAAAGATTGATCTATTAAAATTTTTAAAGGAATGTTATCTGCAAAAATCAAGCCTTTGTGTGATAAAAAATAATTAAAACAATAAACAGTATAGCGTGGTTTGCTTGAAGCATTGTTTAACAGATAAAAAGTGTTTTTGAAGGCTTGGCAATGCAGGAATGTACAGGCGTTGTAAGCAGATAAATAAATAAAGAATAATTAAATAATATTTTTTATTTACCTGATTGGTTTGTTTTCGTTTTCTTTTTCTTTTTTTTTTTCAACTGTGGATGGTATTTATTCCATAGGTCCTTTCGAGTGTATAACTCATCCTCAGTGGAGAAACATATCCACTCTCTAGGCTGTCAATTATTGTTTACAATTCATAACGGTAAACGAAGAGTTTATCCTTCTAACCTTAACCGTAATGTGCAGTGTGGACATTTTAACTCTGACTGTTTGTAAAATACGGGATCGAGTTTTGGCAGAAGTGAACAATGTTCTTATTTAACACCATATAAATCACTCCGCAAGTGAAAATATACTCGTGCAAAAGAAAATAGATCATACAAAGTTGTCAAAGGATTCTAAAATTAAGGTGAATTTGAGCGCGAAGAACAACTAACCTAAAATGTTTAAAAGTTAGTTTGAATATTCCGAATTAACTCATACTCTCAAATTACTTATCATCATAAAATATTCATGTCTACAATTTAAAGTTATCTTAGTTTGAGTAATGGTTAATCAATTGGTTAGTGTATACGCTGCCTATTCTTGTTTTGTCAAGTGTTTTTATTTACAAACAGATAAACTCTAAAAGAAAGACAAATTAAATGCCCACATATCGAAGGCAATGGTTGAATCTTTAGAAAATTATCTCCAATCTGTAGTAAAATGGGTCCAAAAATGAATAATTACTTTTAAAGCTACCAAGACAAAGCTATAAGGATAACTTCTGATACTCAGTCCAATAATGACATTGTTGACATCAGTTTGAGGCATTGTCTTGTTCACTTTCAGGAAACCGATCCTCCCCAGCTTTATCTTCTCTTTGAGAAGGGGTTAGTTTATCACTAATCATCCAAGATGCCTCACCAGGAAATGCCAATAGAACTGCTCAGACATTTTTTTGTAGGTTAATCCTAGTGCATTAGCTTTTTGGCTTAACACCTGACTTTGTGTCTAACATCCTGGAGAGATAAATTAAATAAGAAATCTTGTCAAGCACTGACTGTCATGGCCGATATAACCATTCCCTAGAGTCAAACGTTTAAACTTTTCAACCAAGATGAATTGAAATAAGTATGTAAAAACACTGCCAAGTCTAATGGAAAGAAAGTGGACTCTCTCTACCGTGCTAGAAAACTTTTTATATTTGTCAGTATTCTATATCTCTATAAAGCCATGATTCAGCTGTGCATGGAGTATGGTTACTACATCTGTGTATCCCTCTTGGACAAACTGCAAAAAAGAATCTCTAAACTGATTGCTCCTGCACTATGAGCCAAGCTCTAGGCTCTGTCATATCGCTGCAGTTACATCTATGTGCTTGTTTTATGAATATTTTCATTAAATGTGTATTGATAAACTTATTACCCTGTATCCTCCTAACAAAAATACCCCTGACCTATCCAACTAGCAGCAAAATCCCACCTCTTTGGAGGTTCTTAGATGTTGGAATATTTTCTACTCTAATAACTTCTTTCCATTCTATTATTCATCGGTATTTTAATAAACAGATTATAAGGTCTGGAAAATGTAAGCAGGTTAAATAATGTTCAGTTGAAGCAAACCGTTTATCTAAAGGAGGGTATTATCAGTGAAATTCAAAAAATGCATTTCTTTAAGGTGTCAGGGAGAGGACATGAAATTATGGGAGGATTAGCTCCTTTGATTCCCTATATATTAATAAATCAAAACAAAAACTATTGATCAGATTAAATATGAAATTCAATGAAATCGATTGGAACTGAAAATTATTGTTTTTAAGAATGTAGACCAATACTGACTGAACAGTTTTAAGTGGATGCATTTTGTTACCAAAGCTATGAAAATCAAAGAAGGGGGAAAACAGGCTCTATTTTATGCATAAGATTTAATGTTATTAGCATTATTATTTTAATATCATTTAAAAAATTTTTGTTTTTTCATTTTTCTAGTATTTATTTTACAGTTCTGAATGTTTTAGATTGTTTGTATTCTTTGTTTTGACTATTGTTCTCATCTTGAGTGTTATTTGTGCAACGTTTTGACCTTCATCAGGCATGTTGGTCACCATGTTGGAAAAGAAAGGAGAAAAGTTACTGACTCCATAGATCGTTTTGTATTCTTAGATTTGTTTTTGCATTTTTTTTTTTTTTTTTTTTTTGCTGTGGTTTCGTTGTGTGAAAAAAAAAATTTGGTTGACAATTTTTTTTTTTACTTTAGGATGAGAAATGATATCAAGGGAGATAACTTATTAACTTATTAAAAAAAAATTTTAGCTGATGATTTTGATGAAGATTATCAATCCACTAGTATTTTAATAAGTAAATTATAAAGTATGCTATGTAAAAGGGTGAAGAGGTCAAATAACGTATAAATATTTAAAAAAATTTTTGTCATATTCTGTTTTTAAACTTTTTATCAATTAATAAATAATGTAAAAAAAAAATTTCATGATTTTATTTTTTTCTTATATATATTCAGAGTTATAAGTAGTGTAAGATACATGAAAACGTTTTTAATTTGTTAAATTTTATTTTGATATTTCGGGTGGTTCTCTGTTCTTTGTTTCAAAATGGAGAAAAATTAATTAAAATGAAAACCGTTGAGAATATTTTCAATATTCGGTTGCATTCATTCTTTGCCATAGCATTCATGATAAGTTATGAAAAATCTTGTGACCGTTCGACAAAGAAGAACGTAGTCCTTTTCAAAAAAATGTTTTTAAATATTTAAACGCATGTGTGTTCAATCCAACCGGCATCAACATAAAAAAACAACTGATTTCACTATGTGTCTACAGATAACATTAAGTATTGATGAATAGACAAGAAACCGAAAAGAATGTTTTAACAAAAAAATAATAGTATAATGAATGACTATAATAATAATAATAATAATAATAATAATAATAATAATAAGAAGAAGAAGAAGAAGAAGAAGAAGAAGAAGAAGAAGAAGAATGCACTAACCAGACCTCCATTAGATGAGTGCAAAGAAGACTGGGATCTTGAGAAGGCTGGTTTATTGGCACCCAGGTTTTGGTGAAAATCAATGGCCGCTACCAATGAGAAATAAATGGTAACGGCTATTGCAGTAAAACAAACTAATTTGCAAAGATTATGGAAAGAGATGGTGAGTACTGTAAATCTGGGGAAACTTGTTGTCAATCAGTCTGCAGAGAAAAGGGGTTATTTTCAAAGAGAATTCTATGTGAAAACTTGTAAGTAATAATAATAATAATAATAATAATAAAGATTATTGTAAATAAATATAATAATAACTAATAATGATATAAATGAATAAAAAATAAAATAATGAATAAATAAATAAAATATGTGTGTGTGTAAGTACATATATATATATATATATATATATATATATATATATATATATATATATATATATATATACACGCACAGTGATAGATACATCACAGTGTAATTTATAACCCTAATAATAGGCGGCATACGGCATACTTTCTCTTGTTCTTACCGACTGCCTAAGTCCCTACCAAAGTGTTATATTATTTTGAAGATATCAGCTTTGGCCTCAACATCCAGTGTTGTGGACCCCAAATGGTAACACGCAGCTCATCCAGGTTGATTTTGTACATTGAACGGGCAAGTTATTATTCAGTGACCATCTTCAAATGCAATCATAGCACGTCTAATTATGGGTTCTTGCCTGAATTCAGTAAGTAATTAGAGAGACATTAATTATATGGAGCCGAGAGAGGTGGTTCAAGTGGGACAACAAAATATTTAAGAAATGACTTGTAAGTTATGGGTATAATGAGGCCATGAAAACAGACACAAGGTGGTCGATTGAAGTCGGTTGTGTTAAATATATTTGGGATCATAGGAGGTGGGTGGTGGACTTGTGGGTATGCTTCCCATTCCAAAACATGATAAAGAAAAAACGACAGGGGAGGGGGATACGTTTCACATATTCCCTTGACAACTAAAGTAGATTTATGTACTTGTTAAACTAAAGGACTTCCCCTATCCCACCTACCCTCTTCAGTCCAACTCAATTGCAGCAACAAAATGTTGAGCCTGATAACAACCTTATCAACCAAAATAAGATCACCGGAAACTCACTCGTCACTATGAAATTCAAGACCTGATATTCAAATTGTTCAGGACAAACCAATGAAATTGCAATTTCAAACTAAAATAAAAATATGACAAACTAATGAAAGACAAAAAAAAATCGCAATTTTTTTTTAATACAAGGTAACCTGCAAAATATGGAATCAATTATGGATGTTCAACAATCTTTGCTTTATCACCATTCAATGATATAAAGTGGGAGCATTTTGATGATCGTCTCATCAGTAGGAGATGTAAAATTTTGCAATCCAATCATATTTGGTATAAATAAACTTAAGTCTGTGCATGACTTATCCACCAAGTTTCAATCATGAATGTTCAACAGTTTTTGTTTTTGTATGTTTTTAATTCTTTGGACTACTGTTCTCATTTTGAATGTCATTTTCACAATGTTTATGTCAATGTAACTTCCGATCTCCTTTAGGTGTATCTTGTCAAATTCCAGAATGTTTCTGCCGAATTTGGGAATTTGGAATGAATTTCGAATGGAACCCTTTATTTACTTAAAGGAGATAGCATACTCTTGTTCCGTCAGCTATGATTGGATAGTGGGTCTAAGTAATTTGCAGTTGTATTTTCGGTCCTCGACACTGAGAATTGAACCTTCAACCTTCAGAAGAATATCACTTTTACAATATAGTACTCTAACCACTGTACCATGGGTCCTTGCGAACCAAATTCCCCTTCAATAGAAACATTCCCAAGTTCGAAAAGATACACCTGAAGAAGGTCAGAGGTTATATTGACAGAAACGTTATGAAAATGACACTCAAGATGAGAACAGTAGTCTGAAGAGTCCAAATAATACAAATAACCAATCAGCATCTCAAAAATTCAGAAACGTGAATCTTTGTTTTATTGCTGTTTAATGATATGGGAGACAGTTTTATCAGTAGGAAGTTTTGATTCTGAATGGGCTTCACACTTATTGGACTATAACCCACTAAATTTTTATCGGTGATATTATCTTAAAGATAATGTTATCAAAACAGTTCCCAGATTATTCTAGAACTGGAGAACACCATCAGCTCCCAAATTCAAGCAAATGTGATGTCGTATGCTCACCACCACTCCCACTGAACAGCTATAAAAGAATGTTGAACATTCATAATTGATATGAAGTGCATAAAGCAGACATGGACAAGTATATCACTGTTACAAATATGATTTGATTGTTGAAAGGATTGTGAATTTTATTAACAATTCCATGGATGTTAGCAATTTTTTTGTTCTAGGAAAGGGATTACACTGCAACACAGGTGTATTGTAAATGATTACATACATTACCCCCCCACAAAAAAAAAATCAAATAAAATTTGTAGCAAAAAATAAAATAAAGATCCTGATTTGCAATTAAATCTATTTATACCAAACAACATTATTTCCAAGTAAAGCTTAACAATCCCAGATTAATCACGTGACATCCCTCATGTGTTTAAAGTTTCTTTTGGTCTATATGTAAAACGAGAAAATCATTAAATCAGTTAATAATTTGGAAGAAGAGAAATCTTTTACTGATTTAAACAATTACACTTAAGCTTAATATTTAATTCAACAGGTCAGATTGTCTCCAGTATATTATAAAGTATATTATAAAGTATATTATAAAGTGTACGTTTTTTTATAACTCAAACCATGTATGAAGTTCTGTTGTCATATTTGGGCTGGATAATCTCTGTCTGGATTCTTGAGATGCAGAAATGTATCTGCAATTTGAGTGGCTCTACTATTTCTTTTTCTCTGTAACCTCTCTCTTTCTCACAGACGTGATTTTACTAGTTTCAGTCTTTTGTATAAATATTATTTTGGGACGTGTTCTTCAGAATTGTCTGATCTATTCTCTGCTTCATTCATTCGATTTGTTGATCTAATGGTTTTCATCAATTCGCTGTTTTGATACCTTGTAATAAAGCTTCTTATTCTAGTAGTTTCTTTTCAAGAACTACAGATTTGTGGAACTGTAGCAGACGAAAATTGCCACAATAACTGGTAAAGGCGAAATCTCGCAGCTCAAGATTTAAATCAACCGTCCCCTTGGCTTGTCCAATCACAAACCAGCTTTCATAAACCGAGCATATAAAACCTGAAACCAGCAACGCTCCTCCTCTTTTTCCCTGCTCTGGCCAGCAGTAGACATCGCCCGGGGCTTTGGCCCCTGGCTAACGTGAGTACCACAAGCCAATATGGCTATCTTCACACCCGACCTTCTTTCTCATGCTATGGGACTCTTTAATCCTTTGTCCACAACACATGGTGTACGCACAAACTTTCCTTACAAGCTACAGGACTACTCACGTCGATACATAAACTACTCATGTCGATACATAAACTACTCATGTCGATACATAAACTACTCATGTCGATACATAAACTACTCACGTCGATACATAAACTACTCACGTCGATACAAAATAAGAACAGTAGTCACACTACTATCCGTTACAACATGTAAACACATTGAATTCCTTTCCCTTTCTTTCTCCATTAATCGGCTTAGCTTATCTACATCACAGAACTGTCTAATTCTTTATTCCGACTACTACTGACTACAACATGCATAAACTGAACTATTCTCTCCGTCAACAATCCGGTATAATATTCATACTATCCTTACAAACAAGAATATTTCAGCTACTAACGCATTTCTTTCTTGTACATGCTACTAACGAAGATGACAAATAAAGTTGCTGTCAAATGTTAAAATGAGACTTCCTTAACGTTGTCTTACTTTTACAGAACTCTTTTTCTGCTGATTGTTTTCCTCCCATCAATAGCCTTTTCAAGAGTAGTTATCTCCTCTCTTTGCAATAATCATCTTTTATTCTTGCTACCTCCTTACATAAGTGGCTTCATGCCTTGTCTAGGGCGATTTCCACTGAAAACACATATTTTTTGAAAATTAACTCTAAATAAGTCAAATAAAAGATTTAAAGAATAAAACAGGTGCATGTGTAAGATAGATAAGATATATGTGAAAGAGGGGAAAGTTTGGTTGTCTTTCAAAGGTGAGATGATTTAGTCATGCGAGATTGCATCGACCAAGTCAAGCCAATAGAATGCAACCTAATAATCAGAATGCTTCAAACAAGTTCTTAAAAAGAAATCTCACGAAAACCTGATTCATGTTTCTGAATTTTTGAGATAAGGATCAATAACTTGGATTATTGGAACTATTGTTCTCAACTTGAATGTTAATTTCATTTTTTTTTTTTTTACCGTTTCGGCTGATGTAACCTTTGACCTTCTCCAGGTGTATCTCAAATTTTGAAATCTGCATGGAATTTCCAATGGCACCCTTTATTTAATCCACATCGTAAAAATAAGACTCAAGATGAGAAAAGTAGTTCGAATAATCCAAATAATCTCATTCCTCTTATACAAGAAGTGATTTTACTAGAACACTATACCACTTGTGGCCCGTTGGGTCAGTCTTTGTCATATACAGAGTGTTCAGAACAAATCTGATAATTTTGAAATATTTTTTTCATTTCAGAATGGTTGAAAACATTTGTCAAACAGACACATGTCACATAAAAAAAGCTAAAACATTTTAGCGGGAACAAATTTCACCAGAAATACTACCCACATTTTCGCTGAAAATGATAAAACATTTGAACCGGAGAATTTTTGAGATGAGGATCAATAATGCATATAGTTTTTTTGATTATTTGAACTACTATTCTCATCTTGAGCGTTACTTTCATTTTTTTATTTTTTTACCATTTCAGCTGATGTAATCTCTGACCTTCTTTCAGGTGTATCTTGTCGAATTCTGGAATCTGCATGGAATCTCCAACAGCACCCTTTATTTAATCCACATCATGAAAATTACACTCAAGATGAGAAAAGTAGTCTGAATAATCCAAATAAAACTAATTCATAATCTCACGCTCATATACAAAAAGTGATTTTACTAAAACGCTATACTACCTGTGACCCATTGGGTTAGTATTTGTCATATACAGAGTTTTTCGAACAAATCTGATAATTTTAAAATATTTTTTTTCATTTCAGAATGGTTTGAAGTATTCAAGAATGGTAAATTTCAGCGGATATGTGTTTTTGTGTATTTTTAGTGAGTTCATTTGACATTTTAAACAACAAAATTAACATTTTCAGTTTTCAGAGAGAACTGCTATAAGAGGAAAAAGGAAGGCAAAGCAAGAGAAAAGAAGAAAAAGAGAAAAAATAGGAAAAGAGAAAGAAATACAGAACGAGAGAGAAAAAGAGAAATAAAATTCAACCAAAATAGCAATGAAAAAAAAGTAAAGACTAATAATTTAACAGAAATCAGTTTTGTTATTTAAAAAAAAAAATGGATTTCGACTGAAAGCAGAGGACTCACCTCCATAGGAATTGTCCTAAATCTTGGTAAAGGAACTTCAACTCAATTCAAATAGTTATATTGAGTTGTTGCTTACCGTTGTCGAGCACTGTGATGAGAGGGCAGCTGCAGGAAGACTATATGTGTGGCAATAAAGCTCAGATCTGTGTGACATCTCCCAGAAAATTCAAAACTAGCTCTCTGATGATTTCAGCAATCCCAACATCTGCCGCACTTCAACTCTCTTTATTGCAACTTGTTTGTATTATGTTTGTTGCAGTTGAGAAAACCACCAATTGTATTGCCTGCAACCATCACAAAGTCCAAATATTCCTCACCATGATAGGAGTGGTGGCAGCATGATAAATGAGTGTCAGAACTATACCATCTGGAACTCCTTTAGTACAGACTGCAACCAATCTAACGGGGCTGTAATGAAAACCAGGAGTTGGTATCAGGATCCGTCGTCCTCTGGTTGTTTTTGCCTCTCTGTGTGTTAAAGACATGTTACATGCAAAACTGCAAAATTAACGGAGCGAGAATGGTAAGGTTTCTTCTATTCCTTTGTTCTGAATTTGCATGCAATCGCTGACCCTCAGTGTTGAAGTAAAAACCTGCAATTTAGCAGGTTTAATGAATAACTGTGACTAACAAGGACTTCATACAGACCAGACAATCCTAATTCACAATCTTCATAAGCTCTATGCAGAAGTCCAATGCAACTAACATAATATCAAGGACAAAATGTATGGAGTATTGTTGTCATATTTGGACTGATGCATCTGCTACTAGTCTCTTGCTCCTAGAAAAAGTTCAACTGTCATCTAAGCTTCAGCCTCTGTCCCACCGATGAAATGTTGCATCCCTCTGCCTGTTCTACAAGCATTTTAATGGTGAATGCTCTGACGAACTGCAAGCACTTGTGCCCCCACAACGTAAATACCCTCGACAAACCCAACAACCAGCTAAATCCCACCCCTTCACAGTAGAGATCCCTAGATGTAAGAGAGCTTTCTACTCCAGTAGGTTCTTCCCCAGAACCGCTAAACTTTGGAATTCCCTTCCAGATCCCTGCTTTCCCAACTGTAAGTTCAAGTGTAACGTGAACTTACATCTTGCTGCCCAACTCCCTACATAGTATCCCAATAGCTTATGTCCCTGATAGTAGCCCCCTACACCAAAGTGGCAATGTGCCTTGTTTGGGGTGAAAATGTAATTTAAAAAGAAAAAAATAAATAAATAAAATAAATATAATTTTTTTTTTAATTTGATATATCGATAATTTTATTTATTTTTAAATACTCATCAAAAATAATTTTGCTTTAATAATAATAAAATAAATGTTTTGAATTATGGAATAAAAAAATTAATTAAAAAATCTCAAATTACAAAAAAATTACAAAAAAATTAAGTTGATAAATTTTATTAAAAAAAAATAAAAACATAAAATGTAAGCATATAAAGTATATTTCAAATTAAACGACAATATTCAGAAAAAGTATAAAAAATCAATATTTGGCATAAAATTCTCTAAGAAAATTTCATTAACATTTTATTTTTTAGAAAAAAAAAAATTTCATTGGATGAAATTTTTTTTCAAGACAAAATATTATTGTTATGAGTTATGGAATCATTCAAGCGAGCACACATCAAAAATATTTTTTTTTGTATTTTGAAAGTAGAAAAAATGTTTAAATTGACATTGACAATTAAAGTTTTTGTTTAAGTTTTCCATAATTCAATATGGCCGTCATATAAAATTTTATATTAAAAAAAAATTTGGAATATTTCAATTTAGAAAATAAATATTTTGACAGTAAAAATTGTTTTGTTGCACTGCTGTACAATTTTACCCAGGGTTCATGTTAATGAAGGGCATGTTTTTATCTCTACAACCACGCTTGATTTAGGGTTAATGCTGCAGTTTATGAAAGGCATAATTGTTTTTATTATTATTTTATCTCGTAAACATTGTTGTTTTTACTTTGATTATGTCATGTAAAAATCACTAAAGTTAACTGATGTTGAGCCTGATTAGTTGTTTGATGGTTGATTACCAATCTGCAACTACAACAAACATTTGTGGTCGTTTGTTGTGATCCTTACTGATCAGACATTGATTGGTGATGGCTGATCAATTTCAGAAATATGGTCATCTATGCTTGAATACCAGGTTAAACACAAAAACTGCATTAAACCAATGATTCATGGGAGTTGGAGGGAAGAGGTTTCATCAGTAAGTACTCACCCCCGCTGACGTTTGTATGTTTTTGTATTTAAAAATTATTAAATAGAAACGTTTATTATTATTCATGTGTGGTGGAAGGTTTATCTCACTACCCTGGGGAATGATGTGACACAAGGATCGGAAAGTGGGATTGAAAAGCCAGTGACCTAGAGGAAGAGCACTTTGGTTTGCAAAAAATGCCTGATCAACCTCGTTGGCATTCCCTAGTAGAGGTGCCTTAGGCAATTAGCAATAAATTAACACCTGTCTCAAAGGGTTGGTTGGTTGGTTGTTTTTGTTTTACGGCATATCAACCTTTTTTAGGTTATTTAATACCGAATCTAGTTATTTTGAGGAACGATTTTTAATGGAGTCAGATTCTATTTAACCCATAGTTGGGACCCTAACAGGTACTACCACTCCGGGTCAGAGTGAACCTGGGAGCAATGGCAATTAAAGGGTGGCTCCATAAGGCCCGCAAGGTGGGGCCTCACCATCGGATATAGTTTTAGGTCATATCCAGGACCTGTCTCAAAGGGAGAAGGCAAAGCCTGAGAAGGTAGACCTCCTATAACTGCACAGGCCAGCAAGATATTGCAGTCAGCAGTGAAAAAGCCATTTCAAAAATGGTCTAATCCTATTGGCTTTGGTGCCAAGGCAAAATCTAATGTGGCATACGGAACAAACAGAAGAAAATAAATGAAATTTCTACAAATTAGACATGAATTACTTTTTTTGGTGATGGGTTTATTTCTGTCATGTTTGAGTATGCACTCAAAATTTGTGTCCGAGTCTTTCCACTGAAGGGTTATGAATTTAAATAGATTCTTTATTTTTGATGATATATCTTTTCGTAATTTTAACACAATTCATTGGGAAATTTATTTTTAAAGAAAATTCAAACAATTTTTATTTATGAAAAATAATGTCTTTTAAATGTTTCCATTTTCAGCTTTGCATATTTGTGCTCTTTCCAAAACATTATTCACGACAGATTGCAGAATCTCTGGATTGTGATTCAACTGCCTTATTTCATTCCACAAGCTGGCAGACTTCAAAATATCAAACCCCAAACCCTGCAAGAATTGAAGGAAAGCACCAAGAACAAAATAGGGAAGTTAAATTGCAATCCAGAGATTCTGCAATCTGTCATGAATAATGTTTTAGAAAGAACACAAATATGTGAAGCTGAAAATGGGCAACATTTAAAAGATACTATTTTTTATAAATAAATATTGTTTGAATTTTGCATTTCTGTTTTAAAATTTCCCAATGTCTTAATCAGATTGTGTTAAAATTACAGAAAGATATCAAAAATAAAGAATATATTTAAGTTCAAAACCCTTCAGTCAGTTTTTGGACACCCTATCCTAATCCTTTAATTTATAAGACTAGATGTAATTACAGAACATATACAAATAAATAACAAGAAGTCTATATTCCAAATTTCAAGATGTTGTCCATCTTACCGTTTATTTCTTTCTTTAAAATGTCCAATTCTTGATAGCACCCGTTTCATAGCACAGAATCATTCATGTAATTATGTTAATTTTTTAATTTATTTCGCCCTTAACTCATCAGAAGAATAGGAACTCATCAACTTTAAAAGAAAATAATGGAACATGGCGTAACTAAAAGAAAACACAATTTCAACTTTTCTGATTTTTGGATTTTGTAATCATGCCCATGTTCCTTTATTTTCTTTTAAAGTTGATAAGTTTCTGGTAAGATGGATAACATCTTGAAATTTGGAATATAGACTTTTTGTCATTTATTTGTGTGTGTGTATATAAATATATATATATATATATTCTAGGGTTATACCCTTACTGTCACAGCTGTTTATTTTGTATTATTAAACTGGGTTAACATCCAGGAGAAATGTCGAATATGTTATTTGGGCCGGATTTCATCTTGACCAAAGCTTTGGATATGTATGGTGAACAGAAAAATCCAGTATGGACTCGGATGAACACACAAAAAACTGGCGATCAATATTTCAAACTTTAAATGTGTACAAATTATTTTTTGTGCAGCATCTATTTACTTAAATTACAATATTATTTTGCATCTATTTATGTATGCCATGTCTGTCTGGGGTGGGGATCAGTTAAGATAGTTTGAAAAGCACTGTGAATATTTACAATAATGATCGATTGTTTTTGTTTATTTTTAATTGTGACAAGATAAGAAGTGGCGAATGCTTCCTTACATGATGATGATGCACAAGTCA
Organism: Euprymna scolopes; assembly: GCF_053919585.1. Classification (NCBI taxonomy): domain Eukaryota; kingdom Metazoa; phylum Mollusca; class Cephalopoda; order Sepiida; family Sepiolidae; genus Euprymna; species Euprymna scolopes. The sequence goes on along the minus strand of NC_136521.1, from coordinate 18,971,009 downwards.
CACATCCAGAATGTAAAGTCAGTGAAAAGAATTGTGAACTCTTTTCAAAGTGTAGCCAATTGAAACCTTATCAACCTTTATATTTAGTAGATATGTATATATATATGTGTGTGTGTGTGTGTGATGATTATGGACCCCACTCATCAATTTCGACATATGGACTTCATCACAACAACTAAGTTATTTGGAAATCCACATGGATAATTTGTTTATATTGGTGAAGTCTTAGTGTAGAACTAACCACACCTTTTTGGTACAACTGCTAATATCTGTCGCAGTAATGGCTGCCACAAAACAGAACACACAGTATACCTCAGTTTTTACATCAGACTTTTTTCTTCTTCTAGATGCATGTCTTAATGAAGACTGGGGGTGCACCTCTCCCAGTAAATTAAACGTGCCTCTAGATACCAATCTGGAAATTTCTACACCTCGGTGTGGTACATACAGCACCTAGCCTTCGCAAATGGTCACCCATCTGATACTGTCCAGGCTCATCATTGCTTAACTTTGGTGATCTGGCGAGAACTGGTGCATCAACGTGATTAGATTTATATATCTATATATATATTATTTACTCTAATAATTATTAAATACCTACAGACACTAGTGTTTCATCCTTTTGGGAATCATCAGTGCAGGTTTCATGATTAATGCCAATGGACTATTTAAATATTTAAATCATTTTTAAATCAAGTTATTATAGTTGTTTCAAGTTAGTTTTTATTTTAAGGCATACAATGTTTCATATTTTATTTTAGACACAAGACCATCTTCAGAACAAAATTTTCGTAGGTGCAATACAAAAAGCAACACAAAAATCAATACTCATGCCAAAAACATTGGCCAGAAGCAAAATTAAAATCACAAGAAATGATCCATTGTCACAAATATTAATTATAAAAATTAATTCCACATAAAAAAAAATATCAAATCCACACAATATCATGAGAAACGAACATATTACTATGTCCCTCCCAAAAGAGGAGGTAATACTTAGGAAGATCACCCCCATAAAATGGGGAGTTAATGCCTATTAGTATGGTATCTTCACAACAGAACATACTACACTCCTCCTTCCTCACCTCAAAAAAGAAGAAGGTTGTTTCTATGAAAATGGCCTCATGACAACAGAATAGATACTAGATTAACCCCCTCCTCCAAAGGAGGATGTAATATCTGGGAGGATTATTACTACATCTTTTAAAACAGAGAAGGTAATTCCTGGGAGAATAGTCTTCTGATAACAGAACTAATATTACATTACCCACCACCATTAAATGATAATACAATAAGAGACTCATTTTTTTTTCCATCCATTTAAAAATCACAAACCATAAAAAAAATTTTATGGTTACTTGTCCTTTTGGTTAAAATCAAAGTGTAGTGTCTGTTCTCAGTTTCAGACATTTTATTATCAACAAAAATATTGCATATATAAATAAGAAAATATGACAATGCAAAATTACAAATGTATATTAGAGAATATTAATTTATTAAAAACTGTTTATAAAATAGATATGCAAATTAAGAAGACCAAACAGTGTTTGTGGGCATTTTCACTCTACTATAAATACAATATTACAAAGTTTCATGTTTTATCATTCACTTGATTAAACACAGCCTGTTTTCATATTAATATTGTTTAGGATAGATGGAAAATATTTTTGCATTTATTCATTCATATGATATTCTCTGAGGAATAAATTTATTTTTATTAGAAAAATAGTCTTAGTCTGACGTAATACAATGTAAAGTTTTTCTCACACAAAAAAAAAATCAGACAAAATTAAGGTCATCTATAATATAAATCTCATCTGTCTGTTTAAATGTATGTATGTTTGTACTTCTGCGTAAAACTTTCGACAGAGGCGATGGATTTTCACGAGATCGGTATCGTTTTGAAGCTCGACCCTTCAGCTAACAAACATAAAAAAATTGGCTAAAAACATTTATTCCTTCACCCTCAACTGGGCACTTTTCTACAAGAAAGAGTCTCTTTTTTCAACGATATTTTCGAAACTCATCCCTTCTTTTCGATTGACTAGCCTAGACCATTCTCCCAGGCATTATCTCTTCTTTTCATCTTTCAAGAAACAAAGGGATGTATTGCCTGTTACAAGGGGTTCCCTCATTTATGAAAAAGTTCAGTTATTTTTATCCCCAATCCAAAATGTCCCTTTTGGAGAGCTGGATTCCTCATATTAAAAAACCGACCTTGTGTCTAACTTTGCTCTCATAGGATTATGGGAAGGCAAGTTAAAAGTGACTGCTAGGTACACAGACACATATTTAGTATACACGCATGTATTATAATGACAACATTTTAGAAATGTATGAAGTTTTTACAATTATAAAAATATAAAAATCATGAACATTATTTACAGTCAAGAAAATAAAAAAACATGCTTAAAACTGAGAAAACCATGAAATTATGATTTTGATATTGAAAATGTTTTTTGTGAAATATGAAAAATGAATTTGGGAAAATGGAAAATGATTTCTAAAAAATATTTACAAAATATAAAATTATTTCTAAAAAAAAAAAAAATCTACAAAAATATTTAATGGATAAATCTTTAAGTTTAACAAGATTGTGTGAAAAAAATATGTTTGTTTTTTTTTTTAAATGTTGAGGAGTACAACATTTTAAAAAAAAAACTAATGAAGGTTGTATTATTTGGACTATTGTCATCATCTTGGATGTTATTCTCAAACATTTCACCCAATGTGACCTCTGACCCTCTTCAAGTGCATTTTTTTTTGAACTTGGGTATCTTCATGGTGAGCTCAGAAATATGCACAGAATTTCAAATGGTTTGCCTCATTTTGGTTGCTGCCATTTTGACTGCTCTACTCTCTGATCTCTTTCAATTACCTTTGTCTTTGTACGTGGTAACCTGAGAATTACAAACTTTAATCCTTCAAGGAGAAGTGTAGAAATCATAAACATTAATGTTTGCCAAGTGCTCGACTGAGCTCCAATCTATGGTCACCCCTCGCCAAACTTTCACAAGAAACACCCGTCTAGCAGAAAACACTATCACTAAATTCCTCCACTCTTTATCTGTGCCTAGACCTAAATGTAGATTCCATGAACAAAGCTTCTTTCTTAGAACTGCACGCCTATGGAATTGTCTTCCGTTTTCCTGCTTTCCAGCTGACTACAATATGGTTGTCTTCAAGTCTAACCTAAACAAGTTATTGATGAGCCGTTCCATATAAGTTAACTAATTTACGGAATCTCCATTACTAACGATTACTATATTATCCAATTTCTACTGTACACTCTTTAACCCTTATCCTCGAGTGGCCTCTTGGCCTTGATAAGTGGTGATGCCTAAGTAAAAAAAAAAAAAAAAAAAAAAAAATTTTTTCTCTGATTCAGTTGTTTTGTTTTATGAGATATCAAACTCTTTTCGGATTATTTAATAATCCAGTCATTTGGAGGAAAAAAATTGCTTCAAGTACTTTATATATTCAAATAATTCATGGTTTTTGGTTCAATGTATTTTTTTTATGGCATATGAACCCATTTCAGACTATTTATTTATTTTTTTTTTATTTACATGGTAATCACCACTTATCATGGCCCGGAAACCACTCGGGGATAAGGGTTATTGCGTGTACAATAATCAATGGGTTAGTATCATAGTAATCATTAGTATTGGAGATTTGATAAAGTGTCTTACTTAAGGGGGCGGTTCATCAGGAATTTGTTTATGTTGGACTTGAAGACATCCAAGTTGTAGTCAGGTGGGAAACAGGCAAACGGAAGAGAGTTCCATAGGCGTGCACTTCTAAGAAAGAAACTTTGTTCATGGAATCTACGTTGTATTTAGGCACTGATTAATGCTGAATGCGGTCATTTTGGTAAAAGTTATGCTTTTTTTTTTACATTTATATCTTCAAATATTCATTCACAGTATTTGGTTTGATTGTTTTAGAGGAAAATTCTTTTTGTTATAGACTTTGCAGAACATGATTGAGTTTTGCAAAGAGAAAAGAAAAAAAGTAATCGCATCAACGTTTGGTGCATTTGGTCAAGAAGTCAGTATCTTCAGACCACCTAATCTTGTAGCACCAGCTATTTCTTCTGGTGAAGATCAACCCTAACGAGGTTGTTTGGTTGCAACCAACCAGATTATACAGCATAGTACTTTCTAGTAGTTCTTTGTTTAGGACTCTATCCAAAAATCTTTATGGGTTCACAGAGTTGTTGGTGAAGCTCCCATGAAGAAAGATATACACTCTCTCTTGCCAACGAGACACTCAAAGCACAACTATCCTTACTTGAAGATATACAGCTTCCAAGAAAGAATTTGGGCAGCTAACATCAACTTATTTGATTCGTTTCAAGTAAATAAAAAAATTACGTCTACACTCAACCATGTACATACAATCAATTTACATTTCATTCCACATTACAGGTCTTCTGTATTATCAATGTTTTGGGCCAATGTAACCACTGACATTCTTCAGATGTCAGACTTTGGAAGAACCCATGGCATGTATAAAGTACTAATTACAATTCAATGTCACTCTTCTGGAAGTTGAAGGTTCAATTCTCAATGTGGACGATACTAAGAATACAATTACAAATTACTTAAAACTTCAACTCGATTATGGCTGATAGCTGTGGATTAAATAAAGCATTCTGTTTGAAATTTCATACAGATTCCAGAGTTGAGAAACAATATGTTTCTATTAGGTGGGATGATAGTTTCTTACTTTTTTAAACTGCATCAATTAAAAAAATACAAAAATACGAAAACATTTGGAATGATAAAAAAAATCCAATAGTTTCAATACTGAATTTGTAGATTGCAAAGATCTTCACACTCAAAGACACCATAAGCACCTATTTTTCCAAGCAAATCTCAAATTGCACCATCAGTCTTTTTCTGAAGAAGAGAGCATGTTGGTTTGGACACATTCTTCGATAATCTAAGGAGGAATTAATCCACAAATTGGTGGCCTCAATTGCATCAACTGGAGAAAACGCAAAAGTAGCCAATTGAAGATATGGATTAAAACAGTGAAGACAGACATGGAGCTTTTGCGTTTTTAGTCTCTGTCATTAAAACTGGGAACGGCTGAAATATACCAAAGACTCATTTGCCAACCAACATGGCTGGACTGTCTTGTCGCAGGACAGTGAACTCATTTAACTACTACTACAGGTGTATGATTTTAGAAGTTACAAGTAATCTAGAAGATTACTTAACTTATCCCCAATTGTGGCAGACCAACTTAGGCTATTTTATGAGTAAATTCCAATGTAGTGTATTATTTGATGTATTTATAAAAGGTCAAAGAAGATTGACTCTATATGTGATTTCTTGTAAAATTTGGTGGACATATACAACATGTCTCCTCACCCCATAAAATTAATTTTTTTAATTATTATCAACTAGCCGGATTTAATAAGGAACACTGTGCTCTTTTTTACTTTGCCCTAAACACTCTTTTAAACCTGTTTTTTCTCTCTGATATAGTCAGAAGAAATTTAAATTTTGGGAAATTCTGAATTAATGTCTGACACATACAGTTTAAATTACATTAAAATTGAATACATTGGATTGGATTTTAGGGTTTGTGCCTTTATAATTCCATTAAAGAGGATATATAGAGATTCAGCACATCAAAGAGCATGTAAAGATTATGGACTACTTCCATTGTCTTCCCTTGAAAATTTTATATAAAAATACACTTTTAGTTACTATAGAAAACACAGACATTGACATTTTTATATATAGATCTAAGTCTAACATAATATGATCTGCTTGAAGTTGATATTTCCTTGAGAATTTGTCCACCTCATTCGATTTTAATTTGTTACTTCCTGTTGACTTTTCCCCTCAAAAATGTGCCTATACTTTTTCACACCACTGTAATGTTGCATCCTTGTGCCTGTTTTACAAGTACTTTAATAGAATGTACTCAGATAACCTCATGGCACTTGTGGCACCTCAATGTACATACTCCCGACTAACCTTACAAGCAGCAAAATCCTATCCCTTCACTGTGGAAAGTTTTCTACTCTAATAGTTTCTTTTCACGGACTGCTCGACTTCGTAATTCCCTCCTGGTTTCTTGCTTGTCTAACATCACTAACATGCAGAAATTTCAATGTAAAACAGATATCTTGCAGCTTAATTCCCCACATAGTTCCTTGTAGACACAATCCTTATGTCCAAATGATAATACGTTTTGTTTAGGATTTAAAAAAACAAAAACAAAAAAACCATCAGCTTTGTGGATATGCTTTGTGCAGTGTTTTTAAAACAGACAACTTTCCTTTATATAATAGACTACCAGGGAGACTCAATATTGCCCGGAATTGAATGAGAATGTTCTAGACTTCCAATACTTTTATTGTCATCAGTGAAATGCCCATTTTTCAATCAAATTAATTAATTGCTTGCTCAAGACTTACTGCAGTGCACTAGAAGGAAGCCTCACATGCCTCCCTGCAGTGATTTAGTCCACAATAAATTATAGTCTACACTGCACTGTAGGGAACCTACTGTTAAATTTATAAAATTATTTTTATATAATCGTTTGAATTAAAGTTTAAAATAAAAAAGTCAAGTATCAGGGTTCAATCATGCCCTAAACAGAAACATTCATTTCAAACAAACTCCTATCTTATCAAAAGAATGTACCTTTGATTTTATTCTGCTTGTGCATTGATAAAACTTATCAAATGCACTTGTGATGTCAGGTTATATAAGCGTGTTGACTTTGGTCAAAATTGGACTGTTCCTTTTTTAATCGGATTTTTTATTATTATTTATTTTCAATATAGAAGGCATGCCAAAAACAGTACAAAACCTATCTAAGAACACTTTTTGACACAAAGTACATTTGTGTAAAAATTTTTTAAAAAATTAACCCAGCCATTTCAGAGTCCATAGAAAACAAACTTACATACAGACAATATGCCTTTTATATATAAGTAGAGATAAAGATTAAGCACCAATTTTTATGATTATATTTTTAAATTAATTTGTTCAAATTTTAGCAATGAGTTCAGTTGGTTATCAAAGATCAACATGAAAATTATCTGCATGGAATTGATATTTTCCAGAGACAAAATTCTTTTTTTTAACAACTATGAGAAACCTTCCCAACCACCGATTGTCATAGTCAATAGCACCCTTCTCAGGACAATATATGTGGATAAAAGAATCCCTCGTACTATGAAATAGCAGGACCAATTTACTTTAAATTTACATAGAAAACTGAACCCCCCCTTCTAAAACCTAAATTTGAAATTATTTTTTTAAATGTGTTTTTTGAAAACTGAATAAGAAAAAATTGAAGAGAAGGAGAGGCATGTTGTATATGTAGTTTTTATGATGTAAACGATTATTCAGACTACCGTTCTCATGTTGGTAATTATTTTCAATAACATTTCAGCCAATGTAACCTCCAACTTTATCAGGTGCATCTTTTGGAACTTGGAAATAATGAATTTTGAACTGCTAGTAACAATTAAACATTCAGTATTAAGTCAAAGTTATCTGGAAGTTTAAGGTTCAATCCTTACTACAGCTGATAATTACTAAAAATAACAATCAACATTTCGAATCAAAGCTGAATGAACAAGAACAATCTACCTCCATAGATTAAATAAAGTGTTCAGTTTGTAATTCCATATAAATCCTGAGTTCAACAGAAAAATTCCAAAGTTTGAAAAGATGCACGTAAAGAAGGTCGAGATCATATCAGGCCGTGATTCTATGGAATGCTCTCCTCCCTCCTAACTAGGATCATTGGGAACCTGAAAAATGAATTACAATAAAATAGTATAAAAGCATTAAAAATCATGGATCAATTGAACTGACCAGCAATGCCATTACAATTTGTTAACTTTCTAGGTGGTCAGATAATGATTAAAAATCTCGTTTCTAGCAAGGGCGATTGGATAGTACGAAATGTTGTAAAAATAACAACCTATGTGAGAATAGAAGTCCAAATAATATCAGTTATTAATCCTAATCTCAAAATTTTGAAATAAAGTATTTTTTTTTTAATTTTTGGTTTGTTTAAAATAACCTTCAAGTGACAGTAATTCTATCCTTTATGTTGCTGTGTTTTTGATTGCCTTCGTGAATAACGGGCATTTTCTGCCTGTCATTTGATGGCTGCGTGTAGAACGAAATTTCATCTGATGAGGGCAGCATGTGAGGTTGGTTGACAACAGAGGGTGACAAGAAGGATGGTTCATTTGATTCCATTTGGATTTGATTGAGCACTATCAAAATGAAAAAAATAAAATAAAAATAAAATCCATTAAAATCATCAAATAAGAAAAAAAAATTTCTTTGGGCTGAAATTAACAATTTATAATCATTTATAATTTGAATAACATATTCAGTTTAACCCTTGGATCACATGTTTTGTATAGTTTACCTACCTATCTCTAGCCAGGTCTGTATTTATTCCTCTTTCTCTCAAATCCATCTTTATCCCTTAAGTTTTCTCATTAACTGACCCTGCTACCTCCTCTAACCCAAGAACTCTTAATCATTCTTTCAACTTGACCGTATAAAGTCAGTTATAGTCAGCCAACATACTTCCTAATTTCCGTCCTAATGCTACTGGAAGCGGTGACAAGTAAAATCAATTCCTTCACTTTTATTGTTCTTCAGTATTTCTATTGTGATGCGATTTATTGAAATAAAATATAAGAAAAGGATATTATTGAAAAGTATACAATGAAAATTAACAAAATTATAAAAAGTTAAAAATAACACAATTAGTCTTTATTTGCACTTTTAATAACAAAATTTAAAAAATAAAGTTTTTATTTTATTGGAAATTTTATAAGAAATATATGTTTATGAAATTTTAAAAATAACATTTTTTATTTGAATTTATATAATAAATATATGTTTATGAAAGAATAAAAATAAAAAAGAAAGATCAGAAAAATGTAATAAAAAAGAGTACATACACAGGGGAGATAAGCATGAGAGAAAAAAAATGAAGGAACTAATTTGCCTTGTTACCACTTCCGGTAGCACTATGCCGGAAATGAGGAGGTGTGTTAGCTGACTATAACATACAAAGTTATTGCATATTTCCCTATATTGTCCAGGTTTAATCTTATTTTCAGATCATTAAATTACACATCCATCATATCGTTCTCATATCATTTCTCTCCATGCAACACATGTCCTCAAGTTTCATTGGCAAGTTTTCACTTCTACACATTATTACACATGCGCATACATATGTCACAGACTCTTTCCTGAGTCAACACTGATAATTAGTAATGGCAGAAATCCTCTGAACTTACTTCATCCAATCTCAATTTTTGCAATCATACTAGCACCACTGCTCCTCATGCTCCAATGGTATCACCAAGGTAAGAAAATTCTGAACAACCTCAACAGCATCCAAAAATATTTTCTCTACATCTGAGTTCTCATCAATCACCAGTTTTAAACACAAACTGATTATGATCTCTGAAACTACATGTAATTCCATTACACTTCTAATTCGGTTGCCTGGCGTTATTTCTCACTTGTTTTTCTTTAACCACTGAGCTACTGGCAAACCCCTTCCCCATATCTCTTTATCATTTAAATATGTACTCAATGCTTACAAGTATAACAAAAAATGAAGTTGCACAAAATGTTTTTTCCACAAACCAACAGACCTTTTTTTTAACAATCTTGCTCACACAGCAACTACTGATCAAACCTTTACTCTACATAGTATTTCTCCAAGTCTATTTAACTTTCAATCAATTTACAGGTAACCACTCGATCATCAGCAAACACCACATCTTTTGGACAACACTTGCAGGAGAACATTTCTAAGACATGAATGAAATACAACAGAATCAATACAAATGTATTCCCATTGATATTTAATCTTTTCTCATTTGAGCACAAACGATTACACACTAACCACATTTTGGCTTACAATCTCAATGACCATTATAGTCTATCAGGGCCTACTATTCACTCATGTATCAGAATACGGTCTATGTGGGCATAGATTAAAACCCAATTTCCTCTCATAAACTGCTATTGTGTAATTAAAAGTAATCTTTGTTCCGAAACTAAATATATCTTGATTTTATCTTGTTCTATATTTCCTCTTATATTTTTATGAAAATAAATATTTGTATTTAAACTTTTTGTATTTTTATGTAAATATTTCTATTTAAACTTTTTGTATTTTATGTAAATATTTCTATTTAAACTTTTTGTATTTTTATGTAAATATTTCTATTTAAACTTTTTGTATTTTTATGTAAATAAATATTTCTATTTAAACATTTTGTATTTTTATGTAAATAAATATTTCTATTCAAACGTTTTGTATTTTTATGTAAATATTTCTATTTAAACTTTTTGTATTTTATGTAAATATTTCTATTTAAACTTTTTGTATTTTTATGTAAATAAATATTTCTATTTAAACTTTTTGTATTTTTATGTAAATAAATATTTCTATTCAAACGTTTTGTATTTTTATGTAAATATTTCTATTTAAACTTTTTGTATTTTATGTAAATATTTCTATTTAAACTTTTTGTATTTTTATGTAAATATTTCTATTTAAACTTTTTGTATTTTTATGTAAATATTTCTATTTAAACTTTTTGTATTTTTATGTAAATAAATATTTCTATTTAAACTTTTTGTATTTTTATGTAAATAAATATTTCTATTCAAACGTTTTGTATTTTTATGTAAATAAATATTTCTATTTAAACTTTTTGTATTTTTATGTAAATAAATATTTCTATTCAAACCTTTTGTATTTTTATGTAAATAAATATTTCTATTTAAACTTTTTGTATTTGTATGTAAATATTTCTATTTAAACTTTTTGTATTTTTATGTAAATAAATATTTCTATTCAAACGTTTTGTATTTTTATGTAAATAAATATTTCTATTCAAACGTTTTGTATTTTTATGTAAATAAATATTTCTATTCAAACGTTTTGTATTTTTATGTAAATAAATATTTCTATTTAAACTTTTTGTATTTTTATGTAAATAAATATTTCTATTCAAACGTTTTCTATTTTTATGTAAATAAATATTTCTATTTAAACTTTTTGTATTTTTATGTAAATATTTCTATTTAAACTTTTTGTATTTTTATGTAAATAAATATTTCTATTCAAACGTTTTGTATTTTTATGTAAATAAATATTTCTATTTAAACTTTTTGTATTTTTATGTAAATAAATATTTCTATTCAAACTTTTTGTATTTTTATGTAAATAAATATTTCTATTCAAACGTTTTGTATTTTTATGTAAATAAATATTTCTATTTAAACTTTTTGTATTTTTATGTAAATAAATATTTCTATTCAAACGTTTTGTATTTTTATGTAAATAAATATTTCTATTTAAACTTTTTGTATTTTTATGTAAATATTTCTATTTAAACTTTTTGTATTTTTATGTAAATAAATATTTCTATTCAAACGTTTTGTATTTTTATGTAAATAAATATTTCTATTCAAACGTTTTGTATTTTTATGTAAATAAATATTTCTATTTAAACTTTTTGTATTTTTATGAAAATAAATATTTCTATTCAAACGTTTTGTATTTTTATGTAAATAAATATTTCTATTTAAACTTTTTGTATTTTTATGTAAATAAATATTTCTATTCAAACTTTTTGTATTTTTATGTAAATAAATATTTCTATTCAAACGTTTTGTATTTTTATGTAAATAAATATTTCTATTTAAACTTTTTGTATTTTTATGTAAATAAATATTTCTATTTAAACTTTTTGTATTTTTATGTAAATAAATATTTCTATTCAAACGTTTTGTATTTTTATGTAAATAAATATTTCTATTTAAACTTTTTGTATTTTTATGTAAATAAATATTTCTATTCAAACGTTTTGTATTTTTATGTAAATAAATATTTCTATTCAAACGTTTTGTATTTTTATGTAAATATTTCTATTTAAACTTTTTGTATTTTTATGTAAATAAATATTTCTATTTAAACTTTTTGTATTTTTATGTAAATAAATATTTCTATTCAAACGTTTTGTATTTTTATGTAAATAAATATTTCTATTTAAACTTTTTGTATTTTTATGAAAATAAATATTTCTATTCAAACGTTTTGTATTTTTATGTAAATAAATATTTCTATTTAAACTTTTTGTATTTTTATGTAAATAAATATTTCTATTCAAACTTTTTGTATTTTTATGTAAATAAATATTTCTATTCAAACGTTTTGTATTTTTATGTAAATAAATATTTCAATTTAAACTTTTTGTATTTTTATGTAAATAAATATTTCTATTTAAACTTTTTGTATTTTTATGAAAATAAATATTTCTATTCAAACGTTTTGTATTTTTATGTAAATAAATATTTCTATTTAAACTTTTTGTATTTTTATGTAAATAAATATTTCTATTCAAACTTTTTGTATTTTTATGTAAATAAATATTTCTATTCAAACGTTTTGTATTTTTATGTAAATAAATATTTCTATTCAAACGTTTTGTATTTTTATGTAAATAAATATTTCTATTCAAACGTTTTGTATTTTTATGTAAATAAATATTTCTATTTAAACTTTTTGTATTTTTATGTAAATATTTCTATTTAAACTTTTTGTATTTTTATGTAAATAAATATTTCTATTTAAACTTTTTGTATTTTTATGTAAATAAATATTTCTATTCAAACGTTTTGTATTTTTATGTAAATAAATATTTCTATTTAAACTTTTTGTATTTTTAGTAAAATAAATATTTCTATTTAAACTTTTTGTATTTTTATGTAAATAAATATTTTTATTCAAACGTTTTGCATTTTTATGTAAATATTTCTATTTAAACTTTTTGTATTTTTATGTAAATATTTCTATTTAAACTTTTTGTATTTTTATGTAAATAAATATTTCTATTTAAACTTTTTGTATTTTTATGTAAATAAATATTTCTATTCAAACGTTTTGTATTTTTATATAAATAAATATTTCTATTTGAACTTTTTGTATCTTTATGTAAATAAATATTTCTATTTAAACTTTTTATATTTTTATGTAAATAAATTTATTTAAACTTTTTGTATTTTTATGTAAATAAATTTATTTAAACTTTTTGTATTTGTATGTAAATAAATATTTCTATTCAAACGTTTTGTATTTTTATGTAAATATTTCTATTTAAACTTTTTGTATTTTTATGTAAATATTTCTATTTAAACTTTTTGTATTTTTATGTAAATAAATATTTCTATTTAAACTTTTTGTATTTTTATGAAAATAAATATTTCTATTTAAACTTTTTGTATTTTTATGTAAATAAATATTTCTATTCAAACGTTTTGTATTTTTATGTAAATAAATATTTCTATTCAAACGTTTTGTATTTTTATATAAATAAATATTTCTATTTGAACTTTTTGTATCTTTATGTAAATAAATATTTCTATTTAAACTTTTTATATTTTTATGTAAATAAATTTATTTAAACTTTTTGTATTTGTATGTAAATAAATATTTCTATTCAAACGTTTTGTATTTTTATGTAAATATTTCTATTTAAACTTTTTGTATTTTTATGTAAATATTTCTATTTAAACTTTTTGTATTTTTATGTAAATAAATATTTCTATTTAAACTTTTTGTATTTTTATGTAAATAAATATTTCTATTCAAAAGTTTTGTATTTTTATGTAAATGAATATTTCTATTTAAACATTTTGTATTTTTATGAAAATAAATATTTCTATTTAAACTTTTTGTATTTTTATGTAAATAAATATTTCTATTTAAACTTTTTGTATTTTTATGAAAATAAATATTTCTATTTGAACTTTTTGTATTTTTATGAAAATAAATATTTCTATTCAAACTTTTTGTATTTTTATGAAAATAAATATTTCTATTTGAACTTCTAACTTGGTTATCTGCTATTATTTCTCACTTCTCTATTTGCTGCTTTTCTTTAACAACTCATTTTGAACTGGAGAACCCCTTCTCAATGTTATTTTATTTAAATCAAAATTCTAGGATCTTGAGCCAAATCCAGACTTTATCTTTCTTTTTTGCATTTGTCTTATGTGTAACCTTCTATAGTCTCAACAAAAGTGGAGCATAACATAATTGGCAAAAGAAAATAAATACTTAAAGGTTGTACAAAATGACCCTTAAAATATTTGGGGAGGGAGTCATCATTCTTTAAATTAATGAAATAAGTTTTGAATCACAAATTACTTACATGGAAATGGATTTTCAGGAAGATTACCATAAGTACTTCTGGTTGTAATTCTGTTTATTGTTTTTCTTGTAATACATGGATTATCTACGCTAGGGTCAGGATCTGTCCGATCAGGTATACTGTCTGTCCAGAGTACTTGTGTCGTCTGACAACCAGTACTTGGGTCAAAGCCTGATTTGACCACTGCTGATTTTTGCCCAGGAGTAGCTTTACTAAGACCTGATTCAGTTTGTGGGATTGAAAGTGGAAAGCGATCTTTAGAATTTTCCAGAGTTGTTGAATGTTTCCTTGGTTTAGCCTTCGGTTTGATTGCACGTCCCCCAGGTTGAAAAGTATTGACCGGTGTTGATGTGTGACCAGGTCCAAACTGCTTGCCATTTGCTGTCATGGGTTGGTTTGTGGGATCGTGCGAATATTCATTTTGGTAAACCCTTTCATTTTCCTGGGTGGGTTGAGATGTTTGCAAGAAAAATGCTGACGTTTTTATTGGACCTGATTTTGTAGGAGCCGACTCGATGTACCATGCAGCCTTCCCACTAACTGACTCATTGGCATCATCAGTTTGTGTGTGGTAGCCATATTCTATGGTTTTGTTAGGATCTGGCTTGACAGTTCTTGATAAAATGGCATTAAATGCAGAAGGAAAGCCATAATCATTCATGGGGATCTGCGGAGTATTCTCAACAAGATCTGGAATACCATAATGGGGATGGGATGAAGTGCTCCCTCTACTTTCGGGCCGCCTTTGGGGAGTAGGTTTACCATGGTGCTTCTGGCCTGATAAATTAGTGTTTTCAGCATTTTTCCGCTGAACTGAAGGGTCATTGATTGAATTTCGGATGTAAGCATTATTTACGAGGGGGTTTGTCATAACTGGCGGCACATCTGGTTTGTCTTTTTCAGGAATATAACTATTACCGATAGAAAATTCATCATCATTGTTTAAAGATGTTGTGCGTGCATGGATATTTCTTACTTCTCGATCATTTTCATCTTCATCCTCATCAATAGAATTTGGTTTACTTTCTTGCTCGCTAGGTGAACCTAAAGAAAACGGGGCACCGCTTTGTTTTTGGTTTGATGATGGCATGGTAATTACAGCTTCTGGGACAATCTTAAAGTCTGAACTGGTGCCAGTGCTGCTCTCTGATGCTTTTGGTTTCTTGTTCACTATGCTGTAGGTGTAGTCGTTCTTGCTGCCACAGATTTTTCCATTTTCCTTTGGAGACAAATCGGAATTAGGCATTGTTTCTCTTCGATTAGAACCAAAATCTTTTATTTCTTGCAACAGGTTTGCATGTTGCTTCTTTTCAGCACTTTCACTTCGGAGAGATCCTTGGCTGGAACCCTCAGAAGTTAATCCATTTCCTGAAGCAAAATCAATATTATACAATTAGAGATTAAATGAAGCATAAAAAAATGTGGTTATTAATCGGTTTTAAATAAATTGAACAACACAAAGGTTTTGGGATTATCATTTTTTTTTTAATTTATTCAATATTTTTAGAATTTTTGCCTTGCCATCAGAATTCTGATAATAAGAATGGCTAAGTGTTTAGAATTCTGCAAAGGCATGATACAGAGACCCCTGCAAAGGCGTGGTACAGGAATCTCTGCAAAGATGCATTAGTTGTCTTGGTTGTTGATACAATCTGGCAATCTCTATTTCTGGTAATTGTTCAATTTGTGCATTAATTAAAATATTGGAATTTCAATTCTAGTTAAACTACCAAAACTGTTCTAGCAATTTCAATGGTCTTATTTTGTGTGCTGCTTTTTTACTAAGGAGAAAAAGTAAAGAAAATTAATGGTAACACTTCAAAGACCGGCAATGACTAAGATCTCTGATTCTTTCTTTCCTGACTTTGAGCACTTGGTGCCATGGGGAAAAAGGTGGTTGGTTAATTTTAATGCATCTAAAACCAAACTTCTCTCTTTTCATCAGCAACGCTCTGACCTCCATCTGGCTCCAATGCAAATGAATGGCTATTATCTTGGGGAAGCACCATGTTTTGACAAACTTCTGGGACTGATTTTTACTCCTGATTTGAAAACAAACACATGCATCAATCTGTTACCAAGATTACCAGAAAAATGGTTGGTAAATATCTGACTGATGATGCAAACTACTTGTATAAGAGCCGAATACATTCTAGGATGAAGTACTGTTGCCACATCTGGGCAGGAGATGCTCGACAGAGTTCAAAGCTGTTTTCAAAACCAAGTAGGTAATGCCCTTTTCTCTTCTCTGCAACCTCTTTCTCACAGAAAAGACGTTGCGAGCCTGTCTCTGCTCTATCGCTACTTTCATAGCAAGTGCTTGTCTGAGCTTCAATTTATGAATCCCTTTTGCTAGACTTCATTTGAAAACACTTATCTAACTACAACCACTGTCGACAATTCCCCAATTCTCTATCTGTGCTTAGATCTAAACATGGATTCCATGAACAAAGATTCTTTCCTAGAACTGCCCACCTCTGTTTTGCTGGCATGCTTTCCAGCTGACTACAATATTGTCATCTTAAAGTCCAATGTAAACAAGTTCTTGTTGATCAATCCCCTTAAATAATTAAATTATATCCAATTTTCACCACTAATTACTACTACATTTATCCCAGTTACCATTGTACATTCATTAATTCTTATCCCCGAGTGGCCCGTTGGCCTTGATAAGTGATGACTCACTTGTATAAAAAAAAAAAGGGAAGATTTACATTGTCATCACGCAGGTTATTATCCTCATCAACAATATTGTTGTGTAATAGTTTCAACATCCAAATAGTTCAATACAATTTAGATTGTTGTCCAGAATGTCCTCCATGTTAAAAGCAAAATAAAAATATCTGTATCATGTCCATACCCGTGATGGAACAAAAATGTCATATTCCAAAAATTACATAAATTGATCAAATAGTTTTATTTTTAACTAAGAAAATCAAATTGTATTAGTAAGCAAAAAAGGTCTGTTTTGCATCAATATCTGGAAGAAAGGGCAGATAACTCCATAATAATTCAAATTTGTGAGATCAAGCTTGTGACTATCATTCCCCATTAAATTGCTTTAAAAATGATTTTTTTTATAAAAATAAAACGACTTCACCAATTTACGTGATTTTTGGAATATGATTTTTTTTGTTCTACCATGGGTATGTACACCATAAATTTTATTTTTGTATTTTTGTTTTTTAATATAGAGGAAATTTGGACAACCATTCAATTTTTGTTAACTAAAGCTATACTGAGTGACTTAACTGGTGCTGAGGTGGAAGGAAGAGTGTAGCTTGCATGTATTTGCCATGATTTTTGGTTTGGAAAAATGCAGACAGTGCAGAGGAAAAGAGTAAAAATGTAGCAGGAGTCAAACAGTGAAGAAGAGGAAAATGCAGTGGGAATCAGACGGTGATGAAGAAAAGATAACTGAAATATCTACTATGTTTTATTTTGAAATTGACAAAATATAATAGATGACAAATTCTTACCTGTATCTTTGGATGTAGAATGTAAACTGGATCTCGGACTTTGAGATGATTTTTTGGATGATTTTTGGCTTTCTGATGAAAGCGCAGTCGATAAACTTCGTTCTCTCTGCATTTGGGAAGAAGAACCCCTTGTGAATGTTGTCTCTTGATCCCTTGAATTGTGAAGCAAATCTGGCAAGTCCTTGATCTCGGCATAAGATGCATTGCTATGACCACTGCATCTTTCTGGCACGCCGTACTTGCTTTTAGCCAAGGAACTTTTCGGACTTCGTTGTCCGTTTTGTGGCCCACTTGTGTAACTCCTCTGAAAGAATTGGGGTCCTTGCTGACGTGTATCAAACGTTACGCTGCTCGTCTTACCATTGCGCCGTGTACTAATTGGTTCTTCATAAACATCCTTTTCTGAGAAAGTCTTTACTTCGGCTCTTGACGGAGGCATTCTCGGTTGATACGATCCCTTACCAGAGCCAGATCTACTAAGACTACCATTGCTGGGAAGTTTTGTTGTCACAGATTTTAGGAATGCTGACGCAAAGGCTGCATCCTCCTTTCCAAGGATGCCCTTTCTGCTAGAGGTGCTGCTGACACTGGATGCTGGCTTATTGAGACTTTCTTTGGAGCTAACCACCGACTGATTTGCAGAACCAACATGCCTTTTTTTATTCAGAATTCCTGTGTTATACATATAACAGAGAACAACTGCAAATCCAATCAACAGTAAAATTGCCAGAATTATTCCAACAATTGCACCAGGTTTCAGCCGGGAACCACCAACGACAGGTTCACCTTCATCAGGATCCCCTAAAAATATAAAAATGTTAACTCATTCATTTCTAAATGATTTATTTGAATAAATGGAAGATTCTATATGTATATATGCTAAACGATAGGGAGGTTATTCAACTTAGGAAAATAATACTAACACACACACACACACACACACACATATATATACACACACACACGCACAAAGTAAAAATTATAGACAGAAAAGAACAGTAGAGAGTAAGATGATTAAAAGAAGCAGCACATATCCTGACTAACGATCAACTACTAAGCAGACCCAGTATAGAATTTAACACAATGTTGGAACCATTAATTATAAATAATATATCTATTAGAAGGTATATTTGGTAAAATAACAGGGAAAAAAGTGCTCAATACTTTAGTAGAATTAAATATGTTTTTATTATTTCAACCTGGAGTTTCTTTTTTGCTTAAATCATGACAAATTGTTTCAATCGACAGTATAATATTATATTGCCGATCTCTTCAGATAATTCAAGTCAAAATAAAAGATTCCTGAAAATTACAAATGAGCATCAAAAATCAAGATTTGAAGTGCTGGAGAGAGAGAGAGAGGGGGGGGGTTGGAGGGGAAAAAAGGAAAGGAAAAAAGAGGAAGAGGGTGGGAAAGAAATAGAGATTATATGTAATTAGGAATTATAGTTAAAGATTAAGGACTAGAAAGAAAGAAATTAAAGTTAAAATGAATTAAAAAGAAGAGAAAAGGTTGTTTGTTAAGAGAGGAAGAAAAAGAGAAAATATTACGGGATTAGAAAGAGAAGCTGAAAGAGAAAAATAACGAAAAGGAGTACGTCAGAAGAGTGTCAATCGAGGACAGCAGTAAAATAAGTTGCATGTGGTAATGTAGTCATACATCAGTTAGAGAATCTGTTGTGACCAAACACTGTGGTGGTGGTAGATAGCGCAATGATATGCCCAGTTTAAGAAGGTGGATAGATACATTCAACAGATTTAAGATAAGATCTTTTATATAAATGAAAGGGGTAATGATAATTTATTTATAGTTAGTAAATAATTAGGAAAAGTTGATAGGGTGAATAATTATTATATTTACTATTATTACTGATGGAATAAAACTCACTAATATAAATGGAATAAAAAATAAAATAAAAAAATAAAAACATATAAAAACATATAAAAACTTAAAAATAAATAACAGTTATATTTTAGTAAATGATAAAACTTATTATTATTATTGCTGGTGGAGTAAAATATAACTATTATTTAATTATGAATAAAAGATAAGTAACGTCTTCTTCTTCTTATTATTATTGGTGGAATAACGGATAAATAGTTATTAATTTATGTTTATTACAGATGGGATGAAGAATGTATAACTTATTATTATTATTATTAATGGAATAAAGGAAAACACTTATTTCAGAGTTATTACTAATAGATTAACTATTATTATTGCTGATAGAATAAAAAAAAATAGATTAACTATTATTATTGCTGATGGAATAAAAGAAAAATAGATAACTTGACCTTCGGGCCAAGATCAAAGTGTAGTATATGTTCTTCAGATGCTGCACTTCAATTTCTGGTTCTCTGTTAGTGGAGGAGAAATCTTTCACGACTGAGACAATTTTTATTTTTGTTCCTTTTCTCCACATTAAAAAAAAACGACCCTGGTGTCTAACTCTGTCCCGTGAGGAGGTATTGTAAATAGGAACTATTACTACATAATTATAAATAATGGAATAAGGGATAAGTAACCTGATGGTTTATCATTAATACTAAATATTACTAGTGGAGAAAAATATATGCATATTTTAGTTGTAATTATTACTATTGGAGTAAAGGAAAATAACTATTATTTTATATTATAATTAATAATGGGATAAAGGGCAAATAGGCTGTTATTATTAATACTAATTTTATGTAAAATGCATGAAATACTAAATAAATATGTATGTACAGACGGTCGGGTTTCAATCCTGGTTTGAGGTAGTTGCCTGTTTAGCCACACTGATGAACTGTGAAATAGCGAAACAGTACTGCATGTGGATGACTATATATATATATATATATATATACTGTATATTTCAGCATATAAGATAATCCTTAAAGTTAAAAAATCTTCTTTAAAAACCAATATTTCATAAGATACCGGGTGTTGCAATCTCTAGCCTAGGCTAAACAAACATGGTTTCGTGACTTAGCAGTCATTTTATATAACCGATATATGATAAATTTATGAAAATTTGCTCCAATTTTGTACCTTGTCTTATCTGACGGGCACCTTATATGCCGAAATATACAGTATATGCACACAGTAATCCAGGCAAGGTTTGTATCCACAGAGTAAAAATTCAAACAATCTTTGCTGGATTTATATAATAGTGATCAATAACAGAACTCTTTACATATAATAAAAGTTTATTTATCAAAACGCGATTATACAGTTAAGTCAAAAAAAATGAAAATATCGAAAAAAAAAAAAAAAAAAGGTTATATTGTACGTATTCGTTATGGAACGAAGTTCCCTGAAAAAAAATTTCACTTAATTTCATCAAGTAGTTTTTATTTTACAGTGAAAAAACAATTTGCTATAATACCAAGCAAAGGATTCGATATTTAGGAAGAAAAGCTAGTATTAAAGATGGGGAGGGAGTGTTGGCGCTTTAACTGGAGTTATCTCCCTTTGGCGAGTTCAACAAATTTCGTAATGGCTGACTTCAACGCGCTCTCATAAAAACGTGTTTTTCTGCTGTAAAATAAAAACTACCCGATCAAATTAAATTAAATTTTTTTTTCAGAGATCTTCAGTCCAAAACAGATATGTACAATATAACCTTTTTTTGATATTTTCATTTTTTAATGTCTTGACGAAACTGCACAAGTACCATCTAAACATATGGTTGGACATTCAGAACATGTTTCAGTCATAGTGACAATCTCAAGCTGATAAATCTGTTTTTAATTAATGGTTTTATTGTTCAAAGAAATTCTTGTTTGTAATACAACAGTGAGGAGTGTCATTTACTTTTGTCAATTTTTTTAATTTTCGATTTATCAAGTATTTTATTCACTATGCCATGAGTCTTGGCACAAAACCTGTGGCATATTGGATAACATACTTGGTAAAACTATTACATACAGGCATGTTTTTAAATATATCTAAAAAGTACATCTTCATTGTGACATAACCTTAACCCTAACCGCATCCAAAATGTATCAACCCGGGGTGTGTGGGTGAGTGTTCAACACCTATAATAAGCAATTCAATAACTGGCACATGGGACAGTTTTTTTTCAAACTCCACAAAATGTATATATAATTAAAATGACACAACAGTTCAACCGTAAACATTCAGGATACGGTTCTTTAAACAACAAACAGTTATACCTTTTTACAATTTCAAATGTAACTTTATTTCAAATTCATTAACACCGTTGTGATCGTAGTTACAATGCGAAGTTCTCCTCACTCATTTTTACATCATCAAGTCGTAAACATCCCTTAGCTAAGAACCGATGCTATCGCCAAGTGAAAAACTCTGTAAATGAATCCACAACTTCCTTGCCCTAGTCGGTCGTTAACCTATATTCAGCTCCATCAAAACTAGTCCGATGAATCCAAATAATATGAATAATCAATCCTCATCTCAAAAAATCAAAAATATTATTCAAATTACTAAACGTAATTATTTATTTGAATTATTCAATCCAGCATTTTGATCTTGGATGTTAAACATTTCTAACCTTCAAAAATCTATACAGAATTTCTAATAGTTTACTCTCGTTCTGTCCACTATGACTGGATAAAAGTAATTCATAATTATGTCCTTAGTATTGTCTGAACTGTAGATTGAGCCAGCAGACTATAACTTAGAACTGACTATTACTTAGCACTTTTATCCATTAAGCCACATATCATTGTAGACTTATTAATTCATCACAATAATTCAAGATGCTGCACAAAATGTTGCCAAAGATTTTTATGTCTGATGAAAAGGAAGATACTTACTGTATCCTTTCACTTCAAGGGTGAAATCATTTTCAGAGTATGTTACGTCAATCGGTCGAGTTAATATAATTGTGGCGAAACTCGACTTGGTGTAGATGATGTCTGTGCTTTTGGAACTGGCACCAATTTGACGCTATAAAAAAAAGAGAAAAATGCGAAATAGATTTTGTTTTAGATGCATCGATGTATGTGTAAAAGATGCTCTGTCCGTTCATGTTGATCGGTCAGTTTTCGAATTTGGTTATTTGCATTGTATGATGAAGCATTCCACATTAATCGATATTATATTTCTCTTAGTCTGTCCGTTCCATTATTTCTTAGAAACTACTGGTTCAATCTGGTTGAAATTTTGAATGGACATCATGCATGGTTATTTTCTTCTTGCAAATAAATAATGTCTGCACTCTATATATATCTTCTGTCTCTACATATATATAATTATTTATAATAAATATTTTAATATATCTGCATACATATATGCTTCATCTTAACTAAGAATCATCAGTGTAGCTAGATATAATTGTACCATCAGACTGAAGTAACCTTTGACTTTTATATATATTATTCAACATATCCACATAAACTATTAGGAAATATATTTTATGTGTCAATTTTTAATGTTTACTTCAACAGTGCTCAAGACACAAGTAGAGCTACTTAAGAAAATAAATTTATGGCAATTAAGCTATACAGTGGCTTTTGTATTTTATCCCTGTGGGAGATTGTCATAGCTTAACTATATTTTCATAACTTACTAATGTATAAGAAAATTTGATGATGTAAAATAAAACTGAATAAATTGGTTCATTAAAAATTTAAACAAGAAATTAAAATTAAAAATCCTTAATCCGTGAATTTTCGAAGATATTGTAATTTATTTGATTTTATTTTTCATTAACTTTTCCTATTTCTTTAATGCTTTATTTAGTATATTGAGCTTTTTATTATCTTGATAAGTGTTCGAACATGTTTTTCCTCACATATACACACCCACATGTATGCATATACACATCCTCATACATACACTCACATTCACGTGTATACACACACACACACACTAACATATATACATGTACGCACACATGGGAAATGTCACTTCCCCTGAAAGGAATTCCAGACATGCGCAATCAGGACACTCACCCCGATATAAAAGTCAACAACACCATTCAACTTGCCTCTTTCTTCCTTTTTTGCCTGCGTTCGTCAACCAGGCAAGTTTGGCGTCCATAGCTCTTGGCTTGAAGACTTTTCCACGTGGACGATTGCTATCATGAACGCACGGTTTTCCTGAAGCCAACACTCCCTTTCTATTTCCCTTTCTACATGCTGACTGCCATTTCTCGTCCTCTACTTAATTCCTTTCTTTTCCATGCGCGTAGTCGTCAACGACTGAATAAACAAGTGTTTCACCTAAACCCTTTATTTTCGACAGAAAATAAACGACATGTTTATTTTATCCAGCAATTGAGTTTTTGTTTCCTTCATTCCATTCGTTTCATTATTTTCTTTTGTAGCGAGTTAGGATATTTATATCCTGGTCCGCAACATAAGTTCCTATTTTAAGACATTTATTTTTACATTTGTAATTCTCTCTCTCTCTCTCTCTCTCTCTATATATATATATATATATATATATATATATATATATATATATATATATATATATATATATATATATATATATATAGTAAATGTTTGTGTATCACAGAAATTGATATGTTGACAGAACATTCAAATAAGTTTCAAAAATAGTTAAACTTTTCATAGAATCCAAAAACAGCATTTGGATTCTCTTTTGAAATTAATTTTTAAAAACAGATTTTTTTTTTTCATTTCATAAAGCAAAAATAACATTAAACAAAGAATATTTCAGTGAAGAATGTATTAAAAAAAGGTTTAAATATTTAATTATTTTATTGGTATTTTTAAGTTTTAAAACAAATAAAATCCAATTATTTAGTATTTGTTAAAACCATTTACCGTTTTACAACTCTAAGAAACGCAGCATCCAGACTAAATCAAATCATCATATTATGAAGAACTGCTAATTGTTAGTTGAATATTTGGCAGCTGAGAGAATGCAGTGAAGTTAGCGGGTGATGCAAACTATGGCACCAGTGAAAAAGGAGTGCTGTTAAAACTCTATTTCGATTTTCTTTTAAAGCAAAACTTGTAAGTGTGATTATAGCGCAAGTTAATTTTCTAAGAATCTTTCCAATCTGCAATGTATCTTCACATAAATAATGCCAAGTGAATATTGCTAGTGTGTATATATATATATATATATATATATATATATATATATATATATATATTTCAAATTACAAATAAAATTACAAAGATAAAAAAATCTTTATATTAGAATCTATTGAGATAATGGAAAGCGCATTAAACCAGATGGAGGAATTAAAAAACAAGACAATTGATAAAAATAAATTGCAATTCATCAAATATTTTAACAACGAATTAAAATATAAAATAAAAATTCTTGATCCTTAACTCATGGATTTTCAAAGATAAGCTCTTTTCATCCAAGGATAAAAATCAGAAAAAAATGTATTACTGGTTAACATAAATTCAAAAATATATATAAAAAAAACTTTTTTTTGAACTAAATTGCATCTTCAATGGAATTACAGAGAGTGTTATAGTGTCAACAATGAAAGTGTTATAGGACCAAACAATGAAAGTGTACTCAATAAAGTTTAAATGGAAGAATCTGCAACTGAATGAATTAAAGTGAGATCAAAAACAATAAAAAAAAAATGAATTATGCAAAAAAATATCAAAAATTAATTATCTAAAAAGTATCAGAAATAATTTTGTAGGTACTCAATTTATGAAGAAATTTCTTGCCATTTGTAATTGTTTCTGGCAAGCATAAAAAATGAAAAGAGCAATTCAACTGGAAAAAAATCAAAATGAAACCGTTTAAAAATTGAAATCTAGTTTATATAAAATATCATAAAGAAAAAGGTAATGAAACAATAAAATATTAAAGAAAAGTATATCATTAGATGACTTGTGTTTACATAATTTTCCTTTGATCCTTTCTAAATTAATTTTCAATGTTTAGGCTGGAACTGACAGATGAATACAGTCCCAGCATAAAATTAACATTACTCAGACAGCTAGAAAGGATCAAGGAAAAATATGCAGACAAAAATCATCTGTAATATTTAATGAAAAATGCTTTAGAGAAAAAATACTGTTCACATATCTTCACCTGCCAAGTAGCAGTTGCCATTGGGGCACTACAGGTGACCTTGTCAACCAGTCTTCTCTTTCCTTCCCTGTCCTCTGCACATTTGACCGCTTTGCTCAGCTTCAATCCTATCTATTCTGTGATGTTGTCTTCTCATCTCTTCTTCTGTCTTCCTCTCTTTCTTCCTCCTCTGACTGTTCCCTGGAGTACTGTCTTGGCAAGCCTGTCTCCTCTTGTTACATAGCCAAACCATTTTAGTTTGCGCCTCCTGTTTGTGCAGGATTTTCATAAGAACCAATCGCTTGCCTTATTCTGTTTTTGACTTCCTCATTGGTTATGTGCTCTTTGTAAGAGATGTAAGGGGTGTAAGGGGTTCTGGATAGCGGTAGTATCTTTGTTGCTTAGCAGCTGCTCCTACCTAGTTAGGAGGATGAGCATCACTGGTCCTCATCCAACTCCTGAATCTCTCACATGTTAACTCCAAGCATCACATCATGGTACACTGCTTCAGCTGGTGAGCTAACCCACATGAGAGGGTGGTGTTGACACTGCACCTCTGAGCAAAGGATCTCCTAGAAGCAGATCACCAGCCAGGGCGGAAGTAGTTCAGAAGAACTTCAATGGCTAAGTGCCTGTGGCCAGGGCGAGCATCTGAGTTGGTGGAATTCGGCTGTGGCCAAGCCTGGAGAAGGATAGGCTCTGCCATGCATCATTGTCTAAGATTCCTTACATGTTATCTACATATACATAAGTAGAAAAAAATCTCAGGTAAAATTACTTCTTTAAACAGAACAGTTTTTCACCACTTTTATGTCCCGCCTTGCTAAGATTAAAGTCAAAATATTTATAAATTAGAGTTGTTTATCTCAAGTTGAAAAAAAAAAAAAAAAATTAAAAACTAACATGAATTCACTGCATCCTGGCCGACAGGAACAGCTAGCAATAAATAATCAAAAGGTATTCTAGTTGCACAACCACTGATACTATTTGTTTTGTTTATTCTTTTTTTTTCAACGTCTTGTGAATAACAGATCATCAACAAGTTGATAAAACAGTATAAATTTCAAAATCTGGATTATCTCCCCTTTATCATCATTACATTTGATTTAAGGTCCATTTTAATACTATCATGTGTTGCATGGATTTTTAAAAAATCGACTTCCAAATGAACCTATCTCTGGCCAGGTTTTTATTTAATCCTCTTTCTCTCAAATCCATCCTTATTACCTCCTCCCATGTTTTCCTGGTCAACTGACCCTGAAACCTTACATTTTCTATATCTACTAATCCAAAAACTTTTATTAATTCTTTCAATGTGATTATACCAATAAAGTTTTCTTTTCTGTACATGGTTTAGTGGTTGAACCAAAATTGTTTTTCCTTTTCACCAAAAGCTGTTCCTCCCTATTCGAATTTCAGTATTTTTCTTTAATAATTATTCCTACTTTCTCAAAATGAAATTTATTTCAAGGACAAAAAATTTAAGAGACAAGAGGAAGCAAAAAGGAGTGTTTTCAGCCAACAAAAATAAAAGTTTCAGTTACATTCGTTTGGTACTATATGTTGTGCATATCCAGTTTATGACCAAATTTCTAACTTTACATTGGCAACTTCTGACAGATGTCCCAATGAAAACTGCCAGATGAATGATTTAATAATTTAAAATGTGGTGTTTCTGGCTTCATTCCCCATGTTAAGAATGGCTTTGAAAATAGAAAGCTATTCTTAATATGGGGAATGGGGGATATTTCACATTGACATAGCATGTTGAAAGTCATTTTTGGTTGAAAAAATTATTTTTAATTTAATGAATTTAATGCTTTCATTGAAACTTGTCGTCTGACAGCTGATTGGATAATTGCTTTGGCATATTTCAGCTATTTACATAACATGCCAGAAGACGCAGACATGGAGTTACCAGAAATTGAGTTGTAAATTGGATAAGTACCATATTTAGAATTTAAAACTGAATCATGAATTTAGAACTGAATTGATAATTTAGAAGAGAATCATGAACTTGGAACAAAATCAATAGTTGTATAAGGAAAAATTTTAAACCATCCCAAAACTGACACTAAAAATGTCACTCAGCATCGGACAACTTACCAAAAGATCATAAGCGCCTTCACCATCATAAATCTGGAGCACGAATGACGAATCTTTTATTGCTACACTTTTTATGATGATCTGCAGTCGGTAGGTTTGATCTCGTGATGTCGTCTCCAACACCAATTGGCAATGTTGGGGAGGATTGCCAGGTGCAACACTTGATCTGGCGTTAATAATAACAGGAGTTTCAAATACTTCGACTCTTTGGCCACAAGTTGCATATTCATCCATGTTCACTAAAAATGAAAAAAAAGATGCATTATGCTTTGTTTTATACAAGCAACGAGTTGTGACAATATTCCAGTTATTTGGTTTAAGAACCTGCAGCTGGAACTAGCTCCTATCCCTACAAAGATCTTCAATCACTATTTAAAAGTGAAATATTTTCTATCTTCTTCGAAAACTGTCAGTTTGCTGAATATTTAAAAATACTAGGGATAAGTCCTCTGCATCTCATTACAAACCAATAAGTTTCCTGTGCATCATGAGTAAACGGTGATGATTCAAGATGCTGTCAATAACCTCATTAAAATAATCTACTCAGTGACAAATATGGATTTTGTCCTGAAAGATCAACATCTGATGTGCTGACTGTAATATTACATGATCAGTAAATCAGTAAATCTATTGATGGGGACTTCACCTCTAGGGTGAGACTTTTAATAGACCTTTAATAGAGTTTGGCACAAAGGTTTGCTTCACAGGTATGCTAGCTAAGGAATATCTGGAAATGTTCTATCAACCATTAAATCCTTTCTCTTTGATGTTTATAAAAATTGGGGCAATATATGTCTTTATAGGTTGTATAGGCAACATGGCTGACTGATGCTGACGTCACGAAGAAATTTAAAATTGTGAAATGCAGATATATGAAACAAAATGCATTTTAATAGGTTTTGATGCAAACAAATAATAAAAGATAAATTTTTAAAAAGTAAAGAAAGAAATAATACTGACTTTTTTAATTTCTCCAAAATATTTATTTAAATCAACATATGAACTAATCTCATGATGACCCTATTAAATAAAAACATGCAGTTACAACTTCCTTTTTGTTTGGGGTTTTCTTTCTTTTATTCAAATTCAAATTCTCATTAAATGCAAAAGCTTTGGTAAAAAATTGTCTGAAAAAAGAAGACGCAAAAAAAAAAAAAAAAAAAAGTTGGTTTTCTTTTTTTTTTGCATCATCGATCAGTCATGTTGCCTATTCAACCTACAAATGCCCAAATCACCAAAATTGGTACTAATAGACAGAATCTATGCTGGTCTTTCTCAAAGATTCATTCTTTCTGATCTTCAATGATCTTCCAAATAATATTCTCACATCATACATTGAAATCTTTGTAGACAACAACTGTCTATGGCATCACTTCAAAGAGCATTGTTGATGAAGATCTTGCTGATTGCATATGTTGCAATGAGAAATAAGTCACCTGTTACTTTTAGCATCTCTCTTCTTTCACCACCAATACTTGGATCAATTTTGCCCCAGTTGAACTGAATGGCTCACTCTTTGAAGAATCCCCTTGCTTTGATAACCTTCTAGGACTGATTTTCATTCCAGGTCTGAAATTGGAGACTTCCACATATGTTCCTAAAATAACTGAAAAAAATCATTAGATCATTCTACTGCACCAGAAAGTACTCAATTCCTGAAGCAATCTTCTGCAATACAATCAGATAGTGCTAAGATGGAGTATTACTACCGCATCTGAAGACGTGTTTTGTATCATCTTGACAGAGTACAAAACTGAGCAACCCAGTGGCAGATGATCTCTATCCTTCTATACAAACCCTTTTACAGAAAATAGGTCGCTAGTCTTTCTCCTCTCATTATTGACTCTATAAAACATTCACAGCAAGAACTTGTCTAGCTAACTTGCTACAAAGAACATTTTTTCGATACACAAAGTCAAACAGAATTTCCATGAACAGTTTTTTTTCCAAAGATATTACATCTGTGGAACACATTATTACAGAACTGTTTCCCTGCAAACTAAAGCATGATCGTTTTAAGCTCAATGTCAACAAATACTTGTCAAACATTCCTTAGTTAACTGTTATCGATTCTGTCAACCTTTTTCAATCCTTTCATTATGTTTATTTCACTATCCAGTTGACAATCTTATTAACACTTAATTTCAAATAACTTTTGGCCTTAGTAAGTAGTGACGCATTAGTATAATATATATATATATATATATATATGTGTGTGTGTGTGTGTGTGTGTGTGTGTTTAGTATTAAATAGTGCAGTTGGGAGAGCCTCAGACTGAAAACCATGTTAGTCTGAATCATTAAGAAAAATTTAACCTGCAATAAATAGTCACTTGTATCAGATATTTAAAATGCTTATTTTTTTTCTATTCATACAATCAGAATTAATACCAGCACATAGTTAAAACAAAATAAATGTTTTGGACCATTAAAATAATTTCCAACACTATTAATGTTTACCTGTGCATTTATTAACCATTGCTTGAATTCATGTTTGGAAACATGATGCAAATTATAAATCGATGATGTTACACTAAAGCTATAATTATTTTGCTAAGGTAATGTTTTAAGCTCTATATATAAAAAAAAGTCCAAATAGAACTTCAGACTGAAAATCTTCAGGTTTCAGTCTTGATTTTTTTTTTTTTTTTTTTTTTAGAAAGGAGTCACCACTTATCAAGGTCCAAAGGCCACTCAAAGATTAGGGTTAATGAGTGTATGGCAGTCAATAGGACAATATCATAGAAATCGTTAGTCATAGAAATTGTGTAAATTAGATTACTTAAGGGGACGGCTCATCAAGGACTTGTTTACATTGGACTTGAAGATGACCATATTGTATTCAGTTGGAAAGCAGGCAAAACAGAAGAGAGTTCGACAGGCATGCAAAGAAGCTTTGTTAATGGAATCTACGTTTAAGTTTAGACATAGATAACGAGTGAGGGAAATTATTGATAGTGGTTTCAATTAGACCAAGTACTTTTCGTGAAAGTCAGGCAAGGGGGGACCATAGATTGGAGCTCAGACGAGCAATTGCCATGAAAATAATGATAAAGCAGAGACAGGCTCACAACGTCTCTTCTGTGGAAAAGAGGTTGCAGGGAAGGAAAAAGGGCATCCCCCACTAAGCTAGGAAATTTATTTTGAACTCTATCAAGACAGGATAAGCTGCTTCTAGCAACTCTTGCCCAAATGTGGCAACAGTACTCCAATCTTGGATATACTTGGTTCTTATACAGGCAGAGAATTGCATCAGGAGTGAGATATCTAGCGGTAGAATGATCCCACCATTTTTCCAGCGGCCTGGGCAACAGATTTGATGTACGTGTTTCATTCAGCAGTAAAGGTCAGACACAGAAGCTTGTCAAAACACGGAGCCTGCCAAAGACAAGAGCCATTCATTTCAATTGATGCCAGATAGGGATCAGGACATTGATGATAGAAAGATAGAAGCTTGGTTTTAGATGCATTAAAATTAACCAGCCACCTCTTTCCCTATTACACCATGCGCTCAAGATCAGAAAAGAGAGAATCAGAGAGAACTTGGTCGTTTACAGTCTTTGAAGTGTTGCCATAGATGATAGTGTCATCAGCATAAATGTCTACGAATGATTGTAGGATGTTATTTGGAAGATCATTGATGTAGATCAGTAAGAGAGTTGGGCCCAGGATGCACCCCTGCGGGACTCCAGCATTAATACTGTGAGCTTCTGATTCTGCCCATCAACCATCACCCTTATGAACCTATCAGAGAGAAATGATTTAATAATTGAAAAGACATTTCCAGGTATACCATAGCTAGAGATTTTGTGAAGTAGACCTTTATGCCATACCCTATCAAAGGCCTTTGATATGTGAAGGGCAATTGCTCTAGAAAGGAAGCCTCCATCAAAAGATTCACTAATCCTATGAGATATAACTGTTAGCACATCTGCTGTAGATTTAGTAGAACAGAAACCATATTGCATGTCACTAAGGAGGTTATTTTTGCTGAGATGGTTGACTACTTCTCTATTTGACACAGATTCCAACAACTTACTCGTAATGAACAGGAGACTTATTGCTCTGCACTGAGAGGGACATAACCGATCATCTGAATTTTTAAATACGGGGCATACTCATGAGGTTTTTAAGGGTGTTGGGAAGCAATTCTCCTTAAGACAATACTTAAACAGCTTTGTACATATGGGAGCTAGTTCCAGTTGAAGCTTTTTCAGTGCTGCAATTGAAATGGCATCAGGGTCAGTTGCTTTACTGGAATCAAGGTTTTTGATTAGCTTGGCAACATCACGCACAGATACACATATGTTGCATAGCATGTTTTTTCTGGTCATGGCATTCATGTTATTTGTTGAGAATTTATTATTTACTATTCACGCAATATTTTTCATTTCTAATTTTTCTAAGTAACTCTCAGCTAAAGATATTTCCTTGTCAGGGTGATAAACAATGCATAACCCTGTATGTGCAGTAGCATCCGTTAAAGACAAGGTGAAGCTGTAGTTAGATTTTTTAGATTGATCATCTCCAGTGAGTCGTGATAGTTTTCAACTTGAACATCTGTAGAGGTACGTCCTGAAATGCTCACATCCAAACACAATCCAAATCAAGAGAGTAACACCACCACCTAACTGGATATGGTTGTACAATGAAGCCACCCAAAAGATTTAGTGAGTTTGATTCCATTTAGGAATTGATGGATACGATGTCTTTAATATGTACAGAGATACCATAACACAGATGCTATCATGTCGTGTCACAGTAATTATTAATGCTGGGACAATTAATCAAAATCGGAATCGGGAAAATTTGAGCGTATTTTCCGATGCCAAAACCGATTCCTTTAATTATCTATTTTATTTTGTTTTTATAAAACGTCTTCCATTGCTTGTAGTAATAATAAAATAATATTTATGTACCTATTTACTATGCCTCCCCACGCGACAGAGTTAGACACCAGGGTCGTTTTTTAACATGGAGAAAAGGTACAAAAATAACAAAGTGTCTCAGTCGTGAAGGACTGATCCTCCACCGTAACAGAACAAGAAATGGAAGTGCAGCATCTGAAGAACAGATACTACACTTTGATCTTGGCCAAAAGATTTATGTATTTAAACTTCTAGTAAGACTAAAATCTCCAGATCTCCCCCTCACAAAAATGTTTTTACGTTTGAGAAAATATAGGCATATAAAGATGTGTTTTGACAGTAATCGGAAGAAAACAACTTTTTAGTAAAACATTTAGAGATTTATAAAGAATCGGAATCGGTAATTGTATCGGAATTTGGAATTTCGTACATTAGTAATTATATTTTGTTCAATAGATGGATGAACAAGACACTTGTTGATGGTTATATACAACTATAGAAAAAGCCTTTATTTGAAGGATACACACAAATGTGAAATGGGTTATAAACAAAACCTTAACATCGTTACGTAAACTTCCAAACACCAAAAATCATCAAGTAAAAAAGAAATGTGATAAAATGTCTGGTTGCTGTTTGTAAGCAAAAAGTAATAATTGCTACAAACCTTTGATTTCGTGCAGCATGTAGGGTCTGTTCATAGGACAAAAAGAAAAAAAAATGATTACTCTGTCTAATTATATACTGGTGGGTCTCATGAAGTAAAGCCTATGGAACTCTGTTCCGTCTGCCTGCTTCCCACCTGACTACAACTTGGATGTCTTCAAGTCCAACGTTAACAGATTCCTAATGAACCGCCCCCTTAAGTAAACACTTCATCAAATCTCCACACTAACATACTGTACTTGCAATAACCCTTATCCCTGAGTGGCTTCCGGGCCTTGATAAGTAGTGACCTCCGTGTAAAAAAAAAAAAAAGATTTCTCGTTACCTTATATGCAAATGAGATGGGGCCAGCTTGAATAAAAAGCCTATTTTTCAGAAATGGGTACAAATTTGGTGTCATGAGCTTGGACAAGTGTGACAAATTAAATCAAAAAAATTGTTAGCTAAAAGTGGTGAATAAATAAAAATGTATTTTTGAAATTACAGAATAGTTAACAATTTATTATTTAACAACAAAAAAGCTTTTCCCTTCAAACTGTCTTTTTTGTGATTTTATGAAACAAAATATGAAATAAGATATTGATTACTTACATATTCGATTTGAGAAAATGGAAGGCAGAATTAACAAGCAGCAGAGTGTGAGCATCCACTCAAGATGTTTTGAGTGACTCATGTTCGTCAACAGCAACTACTAAAATGTAATGTGATGTTGGTTACTGTATGCAATCCTGTAAATTAGAAAAAGAAAAAAATTGCATAAATAAACCTGGAATAAATCAATAAAAAATTTAGAGAATATTTCTGTCGAACTTGGGAATTAGGACAGAATTTCAAGCAGAACCCTTTATTTACTTCACGGGGGTAGCATGTTCTTGTTCCTTCAACCATTATTGGATAGAGGTCCTAAGTAATTCGCAATTGTATTTTTCGGTCGACCACACTGAGGATTGAACCTTCAACCTTCAGGAGAATATCACTTTTTACAATTGACTTTTCCAACTACTCTAACCACTGCACCACAGGTCCTTGCAGACAGAAACATTCCCAAGTTCGACAAGATACACCTGAAGAAGGTCGGAAGTTACATTGACCGAAACGTTATGAAAATTACACTCAAGATGAGAACAGTAGTCTGATGAATCCAAATAATACAAATAACCAATCCTCATCTCAAAAATTCAGAAACGTGAGATATAATCTCATGTTTAACAATGAATGTTACAAAATCCAAATGTAATTACATCTTTATTATCTAATGTTTCTAAAAGTCACCAAATAAATGTTATGTTTCAGAATTTTAGTTGGAAGTTTGTATAGGGAGGTCTTTGATCTCCACAAGATCACCCATAATCATCTTATTGACGTGCTGTAAGTAGTTGGCTTTATCGATAATGATGTCTCTCGATACAAGTGGCAGTAGTAGTTGTAGAGATGTTCTTTTTTTCTTTGTGTCTATAATCATGGAAAAAGAATAAATAATTCCATTATTTAGTCTGGGACTTGGTAATTTTTTTTTTAGAGCAATGGGAACAAGCAACCCAAAATAAGCAACAACAAAAAGGACACTTTTTTTCTCAATAACACTGAATTTTTTAAACTTTTACTTTCAGTTGGGATGAATTGTAAAGAGAAGAATATGCATTTTTATAATTTTTTTTAATATTGCAGAATGGTTTCTGTTTCAAGCTTACTTGGATTTTTGTAGTTATTTTATTAGGTTTACAATATTTTTGGTTGCAGGAGTACGTGATTTTTTAGATTATTTTGTTAAATTTTAAAGTTTATTTGTACTATTATGAAGAAGGATTTACCAATGTTTTAGTTAGTGTTGTAGTTAGAGTGGGTTGAACAAAATTTTGTTCCTTTTTTTTGTATTGAGTTTTAGTTGCGGTTGTTTGTATCCACTATCTTTTACTGCTTTGTTTAGTATATTTTTTTCTGTTGAACGTTATTGTATTAGAGGAGTGTCTGAGGATGATGGATTTTGGTATTTGTTTGATAACTGATGAGACTAGTTTGTTGAAGTGTTGGCATATAAAAGTATGTTGTTTTCTTTAAATGTTTAAATGTTATTGTTCATATCAAGTGTTACGCCTAAGAAGTATACTTTCTGAAGAATATAAGCCCTCATTAACAAAGATTATTATTTTTTTTTACAAGGGTGTCACCATTTATCAAGGCCTAGAAGCCATTAATGAGTGAACATTGTGATAAATGGTAATGGTGGAAATTGGGTAGAAATCAACTTTTACGAAGATGGCTAAACAAGAATTTATGTTAGACTTGAAAACAACCATGTTATAATCAGCTGGGAAGCAGCCCTGTGGTACTGTGTTCCACATGTGGGCAGCTCTAGGAAAGAAGCTTTGGTACAGACAGAGAGTAAGAGAAATTGTTGGCAGTGGTTGTAGCTAGGCAAGTGTTTGCTGTGAATGTTTTAGGGGGGGGGCATAGATTGAAGCTCAGTCATGCACCTACCATGAAAATAACAATAGAGCAGACAAACTCGTTACATCTCTTCTGTGAGAAAATGATAGCAGGAGGAGAAGATGGCATCTCTCATCAGATTTCAATGTTAGTTTTGTATCATGTCAAGATGGGAAATGGGTATTCTGAGCATTGCCTCCACAGATTTGGCAACAGTACTCCATTTTAGGGTGCATTTGACTCTTTTACAGGCAGAAGATAGAGTTGGGAGTGAGATACCTTCTTTGTTGAGTCTTCAGCGAATACGAAAGTGATTTCAGAAATTGGTAATGGTAGTAAGAGTTGTTGACACACTAGTTCCCATTAGATCACCCAAAAGTAAGTGATGGTGAGCCTAGGAGCAATAGATGGGTGACCATTTATGGATATCAAGTGCTGTATGTTAAAGATCAAATGAGCTATGGGTAAATACCTGGCCAAATCTCTGAAAGACAGATATAAATAAGGTGAAAGGAAACCTGTGGCAAACATGATGATACTGAACCCGGATTGAGCAGAAGAAGTTGCCTCAACTTGCCTTATCCATGCCATAAAAGGATCCTTCTTTGCCTGGTGTGCAATTAAAAAATTAAAGAAATTGTCTACTGGAATGGTAGAATAATCCCATTGTGGTAAGGATTCAAACACTGCTCCATTGATGATGGATACCAACATTCGTAGAGATAACTTGTGGTATCTGTATTTTAAGATCCAGAAAATCGTAATAATATCTAGAAATCTCAGGTTTCATGACCACTTGTCTTATATATCCAACTAGCTTGGGTGCCCGGCATTGCCCGGGTGTTTGGAGGTGTGTGTTGAGCAAAAAGAAAAAAAAAAGTGGTAGTAGGCAGGCAGGCTCGAGCCTGTACCGTGAAGGAGGAAAAGAATGTGAAAAAAAAAATGTGACATCTTTGCTGTTGCATCCATTGCCAAGCCAGAAGTGACATAGGTTTAAATTAAAGCTAGACAATCGAAAAGAGGGGAATGACTTTTGAAAATATTGGTGACAAAAGCGACCCCTCCTTGTAGAAAATTGCTCATCTGAGGGTGAAGGAATTAATGTTTTTAGCTCATTTTTCAATATTTGTAGTCTGAAGTGTCGAGATTCAAAACAATATCTTGTGAAAATCCGTCGCCTCAGTCAAAAGTTTTATGCATACATACAAAGATACATACATACATTTAAACAGAAAGGTGAGATTTATAGTATAGATAAGGCGCTTTACGTGTTGCATATCCTAAGCTACAAAATTCCTCATGAATAGCATTTACTGACGGCTTTACAAGACAATGATTTGTCCCCAATTGGAATACGAGTCCCAGTGTTCACTGGAGCTGGCAAAGTGTGCTTTGATTCTCTTGAGTGTCTATAGGGTCGTTGCCATTAGATATATAATACAAATTCCCTACCGCGACGCTGTTTCCTCTGGAGTATATGATCTGTTTGGATTAGATCTGCTGTCTATTTGCTGGAATGTAACAGTTGCTTCTGTTGTCTGCAGATTATTTCATGGATCTTGCCCCACTACAATGCTTAAATACCACCCTGTGCTGCACCTGATCAGACCAATCCTGCAACGATATACATTCACATTAAACTCTCTGCATAATCACACTGGTGTTTGCTCAGAGATGCACCAGCGATTTCCTTTCACATTGTGCTCTGCTTCACTGAATTGTGTGAATGAACATATATCACTGTCACTTTTTTGGAGTTCTGTATTAGCTAACTATTATTCCTAAGTTTTATGCATTCCTAACTTGTTTAGTAGCCTCTGTCTTTTGCTAGCAGATTTATGACCATGGCTTAATAAAGGAAAAAAAAAAAAATCAAGTACAGTGACATAGTTATGCAAATCAAGTTGGGTTGAATATGTAGGATTGAAATCAATAAAACAAAGAACATAATTCACATTCGAGATTGGGAATTCAGTTTCTGAACTTGATGTGAAGAAGAGAATGAAAAGAGAGAAAACATTTCAGTGACCCGTAAGTCGGCTTTATTTATTTTTTAACTGAAGCAACAAATCGATTATCTTTATTTAATTCAGTGAAATTTATCTTTAACTGTCCCATTGAACTCGGAGCTAAAAATTCTTCGTTATTAGAGTGAAATTAAAAAATTTAAATGTTCAACTGGTATCTACTTGTCGTGTCACAGTAATAAACATATCCAAAAATTACCAAAAAAAAAAAACGATAAGGTAGAAAATTAATTATTCACGAAAATAGTTTTTGATGACAATAAGCAAAAATTGAGTTTTGCTAAATTGGGCTAAGATTTCAGAAAATTATTACCTCCCTTGTTACGGGTCAACCTCTCTGGGTTCTTTT
Organism: Euprymna scolopes; assembly: GCF_053919585.1. Classification (NCBI taxonomy): domain Eukaryota; kingdom Metazoa; phylum Mollusca; class Cephalopoda; order Sepiida; family Sepiolidae; genus Euprymna; species Euprymna scolopes. The sequence continues at coordinate 18,932,859 of NC_136521.1, read as the reverse complement.
TTCAGCAAAACTCAATGTTCGCCAATTGTCTTTGAAAACTATTTTCATTGATAATTAATTTTCTACCTTATAATTTTTGGATATATTCATTACTGTGACACAACAATTAAGTAGATACTAGTGTTGGGACGATTAATCGGAATTCGGAAAAATCGTAACATTGGGGGTATCAGAATCGGAAAAATTTGTGCATGTTTTCTGTTGCCAAAACGATTTTTTAATTGTCTTTTTATTTGAATGTGTATAAAGCAAAATCTTCCTTTGCTGGTAATAATCATGAAATAATAAATACTTATTAATTTTTATCCGCCAGTAAAACTAAGATTGGTAGATGATTCCCGCAAACGTATGTTTTTTTGTTTAGGAAAATATCTGCACATTTAACATGTGTGTTTTTATGGTAATCTAGGAAAAATACAACTCTATAGTTAAATATTTAGAGATGTATAAAGAATCGGAATCGGTAATTGTATTGGAATCGGAAATTTAGTACAGAATCGATAATTGTATTAGAATCGGAAATTTAGTACAGAATCGGTAATTGTATCGGAATCTGGAAAAATATTGGAATCATCCCATCACTAGTAGATACCATTGGTTTTACTTGAAATTCAATATTTCGATTTTTGGATTTCTAATAATGAAGAAGAACCAAACGCTTCCCTGGCAGATTTTCAAACCTCTTTTCCTAAATCAGGAAGGGGTTCCTCCTTCAAGAGTGATGATAATGATGATAAGTAAAAGTTTTGAAGATGAAGAAAGTAGAAGACGTCTTTATATTTGTTTGAAATTAATCGAACAAAGCCTTTTTTTATTGCAATCATGACAGGAAGACCTGTTTTGATGTTCATGATTA